>NC_061089.1:77258891-77266391 GCF_015104395.2 Macrobrachium nipponense
CTTTACTCCCAAGTCTCAAAGGCTCTGGTACACCTCCATTATAGATCTGTCTTCTTTTTCTTCTTTACTTATATATATATATATATATATATATATATATATATATATATATAGATATATATATATATATATAGTGTGTGTGTGTGTGTGTGTGTATGTATATATATATATATATATATATATATATATATATATATATATATATATATATATATATATATATATATATATATATATATATATATATATATATATATATATATATATATATATATATATATATATATATAATATATATATATATATATATATATATATATATATATATATATATATATATATATATATATATATATATAATGTGTGTGTTTGTATGTGTGTGTGTGTGTGTGAGAGAGAGAGAGAGAGAGAGAGCACGCTAAGCCTCTATTTTGAGGGCTTTTTAAACTTTACCTTGAAAGAGATGCAAAGAATATTGGTAGCAATGGCCTGCATCTCTCCTAACTAAGCATCGCATTTTCCTCTCTCTCTCTCTCTCTCTCTCTCTCTCTCTCTCTCTCTCTCTCTCTCTCTCTCTCTCTCTCTCTCTCTCTCTCTCTCTCTCTTTCATAACTCCATTCTAGCTAAGTTTTTTTATAATGAAATCCCAAACTACAAAAACAAGAGTTTATTTGGTAAATCTAACCAGATACTGGTATCAAATATACATACGAAAAAATAACGAGTTAATGAACCCTCCTTACAAATAAAATAAAAACCGGAAATCAAAGTCCCTTTCCATCACCTTCACTAATTATTTCATCTTAAAATCAGCACGTCTGTTATACATAATTCCCACAGTCATCTGGTCTGTTCCAATAACATGCTCACGTCCACATATGCCATTTTAGATGCTCGCTTATCTAGGAGCATATCCACCCCAATCCATCATAGGACCATTGGAAACATTCCTAGGGAGAACGGAACCATCTCTATTAGTCCTCAGTTTATAAACATACCAAAACATAGGAGATAAATAGTAAACCATAAAAAAAACATAACTCGGTCTACAAAGGAAAGCAGTTCCTCTTTGGACAAGTCGGTTACGCGCTCAACTACCGATCTAAGCGTCCGGGTTCGATTCCCTACTCTGCCAACAAGGAATCAGAAGAATTTGTTTCTGGTGATAGAAATTCATTTCTCTATGTGGTTCGGATCCCACATTAAGCTGTAGGTCCCGTTACTAAGTAGCCACGTAAAAATATCCAATCCTTCGGGCCAGCCCTAGGAGAACTGTTAATTAGCTCAGTGATCTGGTAAAGGTAAAATATACTAAACTTTTTTTTTTTTTTTGTAAAGGAAAGTTCATAAAAGTTAAGTCATTTTCCAAAAAGACTATTCACTCTCATGGGAATCACGATTCCCAATGTGACCGATAATGTTCTCTTTGCTTAACCCGACATTCCAGAGTGCCTAGTCGGTCACAAAGCTATTTGCACCGAGCATTTTCGTTACGAACGTATATTTCTGTTTCAGACCTACGAATCCGATTATATCCGGACCAAAATGTTTTATGACTCAATGGTAGGAATTTTCACCATGCCTCGTGATGCTGTATCTAAGCGCCCTGTTCAGGTCATCTATCGAACCATCACTGAATCTCACTTGCGATCTCATGTGAACAAAATCTTTTTGGTGTCCAACCGGACGAACAAAAGCTGAATTTACACAGCAGCTATGTGCCGAATAAACGTTAGATTTTTTTGGCATTATGCCAAGCACTGGGCCAACTAAGGCTATTCAGCGCTGAAACGGAAATTGACTGTTAAAGGTTTGAAAGGTGTAACAGGAGGAAAACCTCGCAGTTGCACTATGAAACAATTGTTAGGAGAGGGTGGACAGAAAGATGGTAGAAAGAGAATATGAAAGGAGTTACACTAAAAGGAATGGAAGCAGTCGCAGTTAAGGGGGGCAAAGTGGGACGCCCTGGCAAAGGACTCCTTAAGTTAATGCCTACAAGAATAAACGTTACAGGCACCTGCAGGATCTCTGAATAACAACTAAAGACACTTCTGAACAATATGGCAGGCGTTGGTATTTTACGAATTATCTCCATATATCAATACATTCTTTATACAAACACACATTATAATATATAATCTTGCTAAAAACAATATATGATAAAACACTATGCTGCGATAGTGAGGATATTCTATTAAATCTTGAGCAAAATAAACATAAATGCATGTACTTATGTGTGAGCAATTCGAATGTCTTCACTAGAACTGGAGGTTTCTCACTTGATCGAATTTAAGGATTTGTAGTGATAATCTTAAGGGAAAAATTCAAAAATCAAGATGTTAAGATGTCAGTGTCTGTTTAAGCTGACAACTGTGTTCTATCTATCTATCTATCACACACACACACACACACACACACACACACACACACACACACATATATATATATTATATATATGATATATATATATATTATAATATATATATATATATGTATATATATACACGTATATATCTAAGAATATTACCCTATCATGTTCCTCAGTTCATTCATAGCAATCCCTCTCTCTACCACTGAGAAAGAACCAAAGTAATATGAGAAAAATAGTTTTTGTTTATTATCTCATAAATATCTCAAGGAGGCACTTTTACCTTCACTCCTGAACTGGGGACAGAGACTATAAAAACCTTAATGTTTATGTTTCAGCATAAAATTCAGGTCGTTTCAGAGGTTAAGTGGCCCTCAAGCAAATGCAGCTGTGGTAAGCTGGATAAGAAATTAGTAAGACGGTTTCGGGTCTGAGAGAAATAATGGATGCTTAACGAAATTGCAAAATGTGGACATTTACAATAAAATATAAAATCCGTTATGATACTTAAAACTTATTTTTTTTACCTTTGTTTACTCTTTTACGATATAAGAATGATATAAAATTGCTCTCTTGCTACGTACCTATTCTTAAATTAGTTTGACATTGATTAATCCCAGGCTTTAAAAATTTTCACGTTAAAATAACATTGCATAAATTAACTTCGTTAATATCATATCAGATATTGCTGTTATTATTTTAATGATTATTTAATTGTGCTCTAGAGAGCAAAATAGTAGAGCCAAGCACCTATCCTGCCTGTTGTAATGATGAAAATCATACCGCTAGCAATGTGTGTATATATTCATAAATATCTATATTTGTGTGCGTCTGTTAAAATAGTGATTACTATCATTGTGATGATGGAAATTATACATCAATTATAAGTATATTATTTAGTATAATTCATTTAGGATAGGTCTCCATTGCCTGTAAACTGATGATAACTAGCAGTAAAACTAATATTTATATGACCTCATCAGTCGATCCATTGTTCAAATAACAAATTTCATTCATTACTAACGATACTACGATAATTCCTCTCTTTATGCGTTTAAGGTTATATGACTACTACTATCAAACAGATTATTGCAAAAGATGTCAGACATAAGACGTGAAACTGCTTCTGGTAATTGTGTTTGACAAAAACTAAAATTCCTATATTACAAGTAGTACTACTACTATTATTATTATTATTATTATTATTATTATTATTATTATTATTATTATTATTATTATTATTATTATTATTATTATTATTATCATGGTATAATCTAACTACACAACCAAGTCTCATTCCTTTAGGATCACAGAGCTGCCAGTAAGAATCAGACATTAAATGGGAAAGTAGAATTGGAGTAAGACGAACTGGAAAGCATTTGCTAAGTGAAACGACACAAAAGGAATAGATGGGACACCACCAGTATCACAGAAACAAATAACTTGGCATATGCAGGAGCAAGATTAGTAGCAGAACTGATGGGGATTCGAACACCAACACCACCGGCACAACCAACCCAACAGAAACCAAAACAAGCAACCTCCTTGGAAAAGGCGCCTGGAAAAGCAAATCATGGTGATGAGATCTGACTTGAGTAAACTGAAAGAGATGGCAGAAAAAAGGCTAAGAAGCAAGAAAACAAGGGAGGAACTCAACGAGAAATACAAAGTACAAGAGAGGGGACTAAACAACACAATAGAAGAAGTAAAACAGAGGCTTAAGGCCAAAGCACATAAGATCCAACGGTACATGAATAGGAATAAGGGATACCAACAGAACAAACTATTCGGAACCAACCAGAAAAGACTATACAGCCAACTAAGAGGGGAAGACAACCACCAAGAAATTCCTGAAGCCGAACCAAGTAAGAGACTCTGGGAAAACATATAGAGCAATCCGGTATCACACAACAAACATGCAACATGGCTTCAGGAAGTCAAAGAAGAAGAAACAGGGAGAATAAAACAAAGATCCACAGAGATCACGACAGACACAGTCACACACCAACTAAAGAAAATGCCAAACTGGAAAGCCCCAGGTCCCGATGAAATCCATGGATACTGGCTCAAAAACTTCAAGGCCCTACACCCACGAATAGCACAACAACTCCAGCATTGTATCTCAAATCACCATGCACCCAAATGGATGACCACAGGAAGAACATCCTTAGTACAAAAAGACAAGAGTAAGGGAAATATAGCCAGTAACCTACCGGCCTAGTTCACCTGCCTACCAACAATGCGGAAGTTACTAACAGGTATCATCAGTGAAAGGCTATACAATTACCATAGAGGAAGACACCATCCCCCACCAACAGAAAGGCTGCGGAAGGAAGTGTAGGGGCACAAAAGACCAGCTCCTGATAGACAAAATGGTAATGAAGAACAGTAGGAGAAGGAAAACCAACCTAAGCATGGCATGGATAGACTATAAGAAAGCCTTCGACATGATACCACACACATGGCTAATAGAATGCCTGAAAATATATGGGGCAGAGGAAAACACCATCAGCTTCCTCAAAAATACAATGCACAACTGGAATACAATACTTACAAGCTCTGGAATAAGGCTAGCAGAGGTTAATATCAGGAGAGGGATCTTCCGGGGCGACTCACTGTCCCCACTACTCTTCGTAGTAGCCATGATTCCCATGACAAAAGTACTACAGAAGATGGATGCCGGGTACCAACTCAAGAAAAGAGGCAACAGAATCAACCATCTGATATTCATGGACGACATCAAGCTGTATGGTAAGAGCATCAAGGAAATAGATACCCTAATCCAGACTGTAAGGATTGTATATGGGAACATCAGGATGGAGTTTCGAATAGAAAAATGCGCCTTAGTCAACATACAAAAAGGCAAAGTAACGAGAACTGAAGGGATAAAGCTACCCAGATGTGGGAGGCAACATCAAACACATAGATGAGACAGGATACAAATACCTGGGAATAATGGAAGGAAGGGATATAAAACACCAAGAGATTGAAGGACACGATCAGGAAAGAATATATGCAGAGACTCAAGGCGATACTCAAGTCAAAACTCAACTCCGGAAATATGATAAAAGCCATAAACACATGGGCAGTGCCAGTAATCAGATACAGCACAGGAATAGTGGAATGGACGAAGGCAGAACTCCGCAGCATAGATTAGAAAACCAGGAAACATATGACAATACACAAAGCACTACACCCAAGAGCAAATACGGACAGACTATACATAACACGAAAGGAAGGAGGGAGAGGACTACTAAGTATAGAGGACTGCGTCAACATCGAAAACAGAGCACTGGGGCAATATCTGAAAACCAGTGAAGACGAGTGGCTAAAAGAGTGCATGGGAAAGAAGACTAATAAAAGTAGACACAAAGACCCAGAAATATACAGAGACAGAATGACAGACAGAACAGAGGACTGGCACAACAAACCAATGCATGGACAATACATGAGACAGACTAAAGAACTAGCCAGCGATGACACATGGCAATGGCTACAGAGCTAAAGAAGGAAACTGAAGGAATGATAAAAAAACAGCGGCACAAGATCAGGCCCTAAGAACCAGATGTGTTGAAAGAACAATAGACGGAAATAACATCTCTCCCATATGTAGGAAGTGCAATACGAAAAATGAAACCATAAACCACATAGCAAGCGAATGCCCGGCACTTGCACAGAACCAGTACAAAAAGAGGCATGATTCAGTGGCAAAAGCCCTCCACTACAGCCTGTGCAAGAAACATCAGCTACCTTGCAGTAATAAGTGGTACGAGCACCAACCTGAGGGAGTGATAGAAAACGATCACGCAAAGATCCTCTGGGACTATGGTATCAGAACTGATTGGGTGATAGGTGCAAATAGACCAGACGTGACGTTGATTGACAAAGTCAAGAAGAAAGTATCACTCATTGATGTCGCAATACCATGGGACACCAGAGTTTAAGAGAAAGAGAGGGAAAAAATGGATAAGTATCAAGATCTGAAAATAGAAATAAGAAGGATATGGGATATGCCAGTGGAAATCGTACCCATAATCATAGGAGCACTAGGCACGATCCCAAGATCCCTGAAAAGGAATCTAGAAAAACTAGACGCTGAAGTAGCTCCAGGACTCATGCAGAAGAGTGTGATCCTAGAAACGGCGCACATAGTAAGAAAAGTGATGGACTCCTAAGGAGGCAGGATGCAACCCGGAACCCCACACTATAAATACCACCCAGTCGAATTGGAGGACTGTGATAGAGAGAGAGAAAAAAAAAATAATAATCCAAAAACTGCCGTGCACTAGTTTTTGAAGTTCGAAAAGATTTGATTCTCACCTCTTAACCTGTGATGTTTTATATCTCCTGATGATTTATACGGATAGATACAGAAAATCACGGATATCTAACGGCACACGATAAGGGATATTATATGTATTTAATATTGATTGGCATACAAACGAAGTTTCGTTTGAATAGTAATCAACGTTTCACTAGAATACTAATAAGCATTTAATAACAAAATGACGGTTGTATTATGTGCTCTATGATATGTGTGAAATATTTAAGAGTCACAGATGCTACAAGGAATCTATTGAACAATAACTCATTAATAACATCGAGACCAAATATATATAAAAAAGTCAGATCTATTACTTTAGAAACTATAAACGGTATTTTCTTCTTTGAAAAATTAGTTACAATTAAACTAATTAGAAAACTAAATAAAAATCCTTCGGGATATTCAGAGCACAGAAGCAGCTCAGGAATAAATACCGCCAATCTTGTCACAAGAGGCGCCGACAAAAAAGGATTGTTAAACCCACTTCTGCGAAGAAAATGTATTGCATTCCGATAAACACATTTCTCGTTCTTCGGATTATTGACTGTAAATGGAAAATGTCGGGAGCAGACAGCTCCACTGTTGAGTATTTACGATTCTTTCAAGTTCTTCTCGGGACGAAAGAGTTGTGGATCACAGGCATCCTCAGTTCCTCCTGTAACGACGCTTCCTATTTCAATAGATGACTGTCAAACGAAGGTCAGGTCTTACAAACACACTACAGTCGCCCGTTTTGCGATGGAGTTAGTTGATTGGCAATTTTTCTCTTTCCTTTAGAGATGTAGGAAAAACGGGGCAGATTCGGCGG
>NC_061089.1:77271391-77288891 GCF_015104395.2 Macrobrachium nipponense
CAACACATAGACCTAGGTAGAAACAGCTCTCCTGAAAGGCCCCTGAGGAGCCGTTGGACAGGTAGGTAAGTCAATGGCCCACCACCCTGCTCTTAGCAACAATCTTCCTAAAATATCGCAGCGGTAGATGTAACATCCAACAATAGTCAGTCAGCTGCCAAGGCGGATCTAACCAGCCTTGGATTAATCCTCCACGTAATAGAAGTTAACGCTCAAACCTCGGTTCATAATTCAGGTTAAGCCCTTCCTTGACATTGACAAGTTGTTGCTGTAGAAAAGTAGGGTACATGTAACTGAAGACAATACTCCCTAAATGTCCTTTAGAGAACTGATTTATCCCCTAGCTCCTTCCACCGCAAGGGAAGGAGATCATATGGAGCATAAAAATGGTTTTTATAGAAAGGGGGCAATAATAATAATAAAAGAATAATAACTCAAAAAATGCAGTAGACTACTTTTTGAAGTCAAAAGAGTTTTTATTCTCACCCTCCTTAACATTCTGATGACTTTTACCAGTAGATAAAGAAAATCACGGATATCTTAGGGAACACGATACAGGACGTCATTACACTATATTTAATCTTTATTAGCATGCAAAGGAACTTTCGTCTCATCACTAAAAACACTGCGTTGCAATACTGATATTTAATACATGATGACACTATATCTGTCATATGTCCTATCTGTCTGTCATTTCATACGGTACTCGGCAAGAAATAGGTACTTGAAGAAATATATAAGGCTTGTAGGTGCTACATGAAAACTATTGAATAATTATTAATTAACAAAATCCACGCTAAATAAAAAAAACCAGATCTATTGCTTTTGAAAATATATTTTCCCATCATGTAAAATTAGTTACGATTAAACTAATTAGAAAATGAAATAAAAATCCTTCGGGATATTCAGAGCACAGAAGCAGCTCAGGAATAAATACCGCCAATCTTGTCACAAGAGGCGCCAACAAAAAAGGATTATTAAACCCACTTCTGCGAAGAAAATGTATTGCATTCCGATAAACACATTTCTCGTTCTTCGGATTATTGACTGTAAATGGAAAATGTCGGGAGCAGACAGCTCCACTGTTGAGTATTTACGATTCTTTCAAGTTCTTCTCGGGACGAAAGAGTTGTGGATCACAGGCATCCTCAGCTCCTCGTGTAACGATGCTTCCTATTTCAATAGATGACTGTCAAACGAAGGTCAGGTCTTACAAACACACTACAGTCGCCCGTTTTGCGCTGGATTTAGTTAATTGGCCATTTTTCTCTTTCCTTTAGAGATGTAGTAAAAACGGGGCAGATTCGGTGGAAAAGAAATATGGGCGAAACAAAGTCAATAGGAAGGCAAAGAAACACCTGGAGAGATGGACAATCAACGGGAGTAAACTATAAAGTGAGAACAATCGCACGTGTCAAGGTAGTAAAGGAAACAGTGGTAGCTAGAACATGAAAAACTTCCACTGGTGGTGTCTGTTCAATTTTAGGTCTTAACTTACTGTCATTATTTGTAATTTTTTTTATCCCACAAACTTTCATATACTTTCAGCAGTATATAGTGGCTTTGTACACGCTCATATTATTTACTTTCCCTACTGCAAGCATCTATCAACAACCCTTTTTCTTCTTCTTCATACTTGAAATTGCAACAGTCATTTCCTTAGTTTCTCTAAATACTCTATCTATAGACTTATCAAAAGATGTTGAAACATAGAAGTTACTCTTGTCTAAAATCAACGATGACATGACTCCAGTCACTCAGCTGTCTTCATATTCAACACGAGATTTAGTTCTGAAAACTTTACAATTACATTCTACAATTGAGACCTCTCATTCGTCTTGAAAACTGAATCACACATGCCAAATTATAGGTCTGTCAATTCGGTTATAAGCTTTCGATATGCTTATGCAAGACCAATATTCTCAAATCCACTCTCAAATATCTCACAATTGTTTCACACCTGAGTCAAACACGCTGCTCCTCGCAGTGACACACTGACCTTCCTTCGTTACCCCTTTTGTCCTTAATTCCCTAACTGAAACGTCACTATACTTATTTCATTATGTATCAATATGACACGACTATAACTTTCATATGTTCTTCTTTCACTTTTAATTGATTTCACAAAAACATCAGTTACTCTCATTTATACCTATAATTTCTTTAAATTATGTCACATATACGCCATTCACCCAGCTACAATCTCATCATCATACCAGCTTCTTATTGGATGTTCTATAAGTTCTGATGCCCATTGTTGAAAACCCGACCAACACTCAACTTTGATTTTATTTTAACTAGACAAACTCTCTAAAAGTATAATATTTTGCTTCCCTTACTAAATAGCACTTCGTGATCTCATTTTAGTATTTCAACTTATGATTGCAAAAATATGGCTGCTTTATTTCAATATGATATTTTCATTTGAATAAATTACAAGCCTTGATCAGATATGGACATCGCTCTTCGAAAGTAAGCCACAGCGAAACCATTCCTTTTTGAGCGTGTATTGTGATAGAAAAACCTCTTACAACAAACAATTTGAGATCGAGGAATTACATTTGAGATAGAGCAAACAAATCAATTATACAAATGGATAATGTGTATTCCTCTACGGTTGAACAACGGGACATGGTAAACAAGCTTGTAAATATCACAAAAGAGGAGCTTAACATCGAAGGGAAGGAGAGACAACTGGGACCTTGGAATCTGTAAGTACCAGTACCAGTCAGGCCAAGGCAGTTTACGTAAAAAAAAAAAATCAGGATTGATACCAAGCAAGTGAAAGACGCATATACACACACACAATATATATATATATATATATATATATATATATATATATATATATATATATATATATATATACATATATATATATATATATATATATATATATATATATATATATGTATATATATATATATATATATATATATATATATATATATATATATATATATATATATATATATATATATATATTTAATCGGTGAAATAATAGCTGAGATTTTCTGATGTAATATTAACGAGATTAATTTAGGCAATGTTATTTTAACATGAAAATGTTTAAAGAATGGGATTAAAATATATTATTCACAGAATAGCAACTTTATATATATAAGTCTTACATCCATCGTAGCCGAGCAAACAAAGATTAAAAAAATACGTTGCAAAAGTAAAACATAATCAAGTTTTGTTTTTATATTTTCCATTGGAAAAGTTTACTTATTGCCAACGTCTTTGTTAAGACCTTCCAAGAGTTTCTGTATGGTTCTTTTTTGAATATTTTTCTGAGAAATTTTGTCTGTGTAATATATAATATATATTATATATTTATATATTATTATATATATATATATAATATTTTGTATTGTAATACGTATATATAATATAATCTAATAATTATATATATACATATATAGGAAATTTATATATATGATAATATATATAAAATATATAAATATATAGATAATTTAAATTAATATATATATATATATATAAATATTATATTATATAGACATATAACATGTATAAAAAATATAATAATATTATATATATAAATATTATAGTATTATATTTATATATATAATATATATATACATATATATAATAGATATATCTAATATATATATATATATATATATATATAATATATTACTATACATCATCATAGATCTCTATTCTCTGTTGTATATCATAATTGTTACATATATATATAATAATATATATATAGATATCTATAATATATAATATATACTATTATATATGTATATATATATATATATATATATATATATATAATATATATAATATTATACATATGTGTATAAATAGTATATCTATATATTCTATATCTATATATATATATATATATATATATATATTATATATATCTATATAGATATAGATATATATAATACTATAGAGTATATATATATATATATTGTGTATATGATGATAGATGTATAGATTATAGATATATATATTATATATTCTATATATATAGATATATTATGATATAGATAGAGATATATATATATATATATATTCTATATCTATATAATTATAGAGATATGTAGATATATAGATACTATCTATATATATAGATATATATATATACTATATATATATATATATATATATATATATATATATATCTATAGATATATATATATATATATATATATATGTAAGGCATAGGATTTTGATTAATAATATATTGTTCGTGCGTTCTCTGTGACCTATGGAATGTGGAGAACAGTGCAGAGTAGCTGATGAATGAGATTCTAGGGGATGGCGTGAGATAAAAAATGCTTAGTTCGTCGAGTCAATGTACGACAGTTTATGAACTCTTCTCAAAGTGCCTTTGGGAAACTGATTGTAGCCAGTAATATGAGGTGTTGTCGAAGTGTGCATTCGTATGTGCGTGTGCGCCTCTTCTATTCATAATGTATCACTAGCCAAGTCTATGGGAAGACTTGCACAGAGATTCGTGGGGGAAGGCAAAGCCACGATGGCAGATGCCAAAGTGTTTTTATTTATCAGTGAGTGATATTCCGGTTGGGAATGGGTAAGTGTTACCTTTACTTTAGCCAAAGGGATGGCTTGTTTGATATCTTGTAAGATGTTCCATTTTATTAACTTTGTCTTTGAACTTGTGTGTGTACTTACCGGGATGTGTTCTGTATCTTTGAAACAGACGGATCTGGAAATGCCGGGGGACAAAAGAGTTCCCGGAGGGGTGTGGACTTTTGGGTGACTTGACGATGTACTGTTTTTGAGTTAGTCTGTAAGACTGGATTTACGTTGGGTTAATTGATTTATTTATTCTTGTAAATAAACGTTAGTGTTATGATGCAACTCTCTCATTTTCATTACCTGTTAGAATGGAGAGAAAGAGGTGGAAGAGAGAGAGAGAGAGAGAGAGAGAGAGAGATTACTGGATTCCTTGGAGAGAGAGAGAGAGAGAGAGACGAGAGAGAGAGAGAGAGAGATAGTGTGTGTGTAATGGAGTAATGGGGTCTGCCTTCCGTTTCGTGTCCGCGCTTACCTTATGAATACTGGGGGTCCTTCCCCCTGTTATATATATATATATATATATATATATATATATATATATATATATATATATATATATATATATATATATATATATATATATATATATATATTACACATACAAAATCTCAGAAAATTATCAGAAGAACCATACAAGAAAAAAGAACCAACACAGACACGAACTAATCACTTAAAAAATCTGTTCACGACTTAGCAGGGGGAAAAAAGAAATGGGTGTACTTAACGCCCACTGACGGATCTTCCCTTTGAAGTCAAGAGCAGAGTAATGAGCGCTAATTCGTGTTTAGACTTCGGAGTCGGAGGAGATGCAAAAGACCAAAGCGGCTGAATCTGAAGATGGTAATTACCTCATTCAGAAATGAAGAAAATGCTAAAGTGGTGATGCTTACTGGTGATATGCAGACTTCCAGGTTTTTGTGAAAATAGGTCATAGATTAGGAGTTATATCGCTGCAGTTTATCAGAAACGGTATATATACTTGTGTGATACATCGGGATATTACATAGCATGATTCCCCAGTTCACAACAATCTTTCTACCAGGGAGAAATACCCGTAAGTAAAGTAATATGGGCAAGAAATATTTGCTTATCATCTCAAAAAGATTTCATTGGGGCACATTTTTCTTCCCTCTGAATTAGGGATATTAACTATAAAAACCTTAATGTCTATATTTCATCATGAAATTCAGGTCGTTTCATGGTTAATTAACCCCCAAGCGAATGTAGCTGTAGTAAGCTGGTTAAGAAATTAGAAAAACGGTTTAGTATCTGAAAGAAACATTGGAAGCTTAACAAAGTTGCAATATGTGGACAATTCCAATGAAATATAAAAAACCGAAATGTTATTTTTTTACCCCTTTGTTTACTCTGCTACGATGTAAGTCTTGTATAAAGTTGCTATTCTGTGAACATTTATTAATCTTATTCTTTAAAAATTTTCATGTTAAAATAACATTGTCTAAATCAATCTCGTTAATATTACTTAAGAATTCGCAGTTATTATTTTACCGATCAATTAATTGTACTATAATTTAAGATAAATATAATTTATCGTTCATATATCATAACGAACAAAAAAAAGTTGAGAGAGAAAGATCAGAACCAAAAACGTAACGTTCCTATTATATGATAATTATAATAATCATAACGGCAATAGCACAGTAATAATAACAATAATACTATTACTTAAACACATATATGCAATATATTATATGTGTGTGTCTGCTTAAATAATATTGTTGCTATCATTATGAAACTGGCAATAATTAAAGACAGAAGTATTTTCTTAAATACTGTTTAATTGGGATAGGTCATCAATACCTCTTAATTAATATGGTAATTGACGGAAAGAAGAACGTTTCAACAGTAGAAGGACGTTAATATCATGATAACCTCATCAGCCGATCCAGTGCTCAGATAAACTGAATTCATCACTAACAGTACTGGGATACTTTCTCTCTTTCTGCTTTTAATTAAGTATATATAACAATTAATATGAAATGAAGTACTGCACAATATATCAGCCATAAGATGCCAGATTCCTTGTGGTAATTGTGTTTTTAAGGAAAAAATTCCATTTTATGATGGTGGTATTATTCTTATTAGTATCTTGATGTAATTCAACTACACTCCTGAGCCTCATTGCATCACAGAGCTGTCAGTAAGAACTGCCATTAAATGAGACACGAGAATTAGAGTAAGATGAAGATGAAGGTGAAGGCTAAGTGAAACGACACCAAAGGAATGAATCCTAAGTAAGTGATAGGAAGCAATGTAGCCAGAAACCGGGAGTCCACTTCACAGGACCTTCACAACTGTCTACACTGTAAAACTCAGTAGTTCTTCAGGCAAATATTTGTTTATCAACGGAATAATCTGCTCTGTTCTTCCCTACAAAACCGGAATATTTTTCACAATTTTATTATTATTATTATTATTATTATTATTATTATTATTATTATTTTTTATTATTATTAAAAAATTAGTTTAAACTAGACCACTGCGTTGACTCTCAGCTCAAGCAGGGCTACCCAAAGGATTAGAATAAAATGCCAGTTCTAGGCCTAAGGCCAAGTGATGGACCAAATAGGTCATTCAGTATGATGATGAAAAAATGGAAATTAAATAAAAAAACTGCACAAAGGCATGTGCTCTCATACTAGAACACAAACAATAAATGCATTTACTCAAGTTTTAAATGAATATACACTAAAAAGGTATTTATAAAATGTCAAAATAGGTTAAACAACATTTTAAAATTTTGTCCATATCTAAGTCTTATCGCTTGGCGATAGACTTTTTGTGTTCTCCTTACGACTGTCATTCGTAAGTATTTTTTGGTTCCTCTCATCTCCCTTGGATATCTTAGTAGAGAGGTTCTTTCTTGACTAGAGGAGATGATTCAAACAGGCAAGTTGAACAAGATAACAACTTTATTCTGTAACTCCATACTAGGAGATGCAGCTCGGTCGGACGACCGATATGTTTGATCGTTGGCGTGGAACTGCCATTCTAAAGCATCGCGTCGATAGCGGAACATTAGCTATCTCAGCAATTCATATAAAAAAACATACGTAGTCCGCCGGCTCGGAAGTTACAAGTTTCCGGCGTAGGTTAACAGGTCAACCGCTTCCCATGGAAGTTGTTGTGCAAAGTTATCATAAACATAAAAATGTTGACAAAGCTTAGAGCTAGATCAGGCTACTGCAGACAGCGCATAGCGTAATCTAGGTCTGCTTTGGTCACGTAGAAACCCTCCTAATGCCATGACCCCAGGTCATTGGTTTATAATTTACAGATCTTGTAAATCTAATATATATGTAATTATTACATTAGGCTCGGACTGCTACCTATTCAAGCCTTGAATAACAAAAAAAAATTACTTTAAACATTGTTCATAGGAGCGTGCTCGTAACATACGTCTAGGTATAACATAATAAGTGATTAAATGCATAAAAAGGTTCTGTTACATACCCTTGTTGACATATTCATAAACAAAGATAAATGCATGGAAAATATAGATCCATGTTTGGTAATACTAATGATTAGGTACCCAAAAATAATAAAAAGGTAAAAATCAAAACATGTATACATGATTAATATGATAACAGGTAACCTGATTAAGAATAATGGTACTAAATAATGATTATAGCATGATCATGGATAATTGTTAAAGAGTACTTGACACTCTTTGTAATAGTATATAATTGTACAATGGTATATAGTATAACTATGGAAATCTGCAGAAAAGCAATATATAGGGCTGATATTTTATTAGGTGCCCGAAAAATACCTTTAGGAATATATTAATGTATAATATTGGGCTATAATGCTTTATTAGGCGCCCTGGAGATACTTTAACTGTTCAAATGCAAAGGCGTGAGTCATTCTTGTCCTACATTTTTGCCAGCATACGGACCGCTTTTCACACACAACACAATTCCAGACAATTCCCTAGGCACGAACTGAAGTGGCCAGGTTCAGGCGGCCCTAAACGCAAACGACTTGAGTTTAACGGGTACGTCATCTAGACGGGCCAGTACGTTCCCTTGGAGATCCTTCTGTTTACGCCTCAGCCTACGCCAAGCAAAGATGTTGACGGCGATAACCAATATGGCCGTCACGCTGAACACGGCTAGCAGAATGTAGTAGCGAAGATTTTCTCCACCTGCATAAGTCGATGACGCGTGGGTCATCTCAGCCAGTTGCGTCAAACGATGAGCTACTCGCGCGTTGTATGGGAGAGGTAGTGATGGGACGATTGTGGAAGCCCACGTGTAGTTCGCGAAATACGCCTTCTCACGTATTATCGTGTTGACCCCTCTGACGGTATAGTTTGTAGATGTCCCCGTACAACCATCGGCTGCTACGAAGATAGGGGCATGGGCGGTGGTACTGTCCGGACACACGACGTCGAATCCGGCCTTATCATAACGGATCCAGGAACCATTATTCATCCTGTAATTGAATTTATTACCGTAAAAGGGATAAAGTTTCCCCAGACAACCTTCGCTTGTATGAGAGAGAGAGCCGTTTAGCACTATGTCTAACTCACATGAATCCGTTGATATAGGATAGAATTCAAAAGAGTCAGCTGTACAAATTTTATTATTCATGGCTTCTGAACAGTGAGTGAGTTTATCTAAGTCTTAATGATTGTAAATGATTTCTTATCAGAAGAAATCAGTACATGCCCCGTTAAATTGGATATTACTGGATTTGAGTTATTCGTCATGAAAGTAGGAAACGGTGCTATTTTGTATGATTGCCAAGCATCGGAAGAATCAAAAGGAATTGTGATCATAATTCTATAATTCTCAACGCTGACTGATATTAGGCTATAATAGAATTCTACTTTATGGGCATCTAATAAAGGAATATAACCTAGCTTCTCCCGTCCGTTTTCCAAAGTTAACGTCAGATCTTTAATAGGCATGAGGTGAGGAGATAACACACCCTTTGTTGCTAACGTAATTGCTTCTACGTAATCTTTTTGACTTTTCAATAAAATGTGATATTTTCACACGGATATGATCTATTTTCGAACTATAGTAAGCTAAAGTAGCCAGCAAATGTTGAACTTCCATGACCTGATCGATATTATTTGAATGTTCATTAACGATATTCATTATTTGATTGATCGAAGATAACTGGCTGCGAAGTTCAGATAAGGCCAGTTCTGTTTTGTGTTGCAAAAACTCAATTCTTTTATTTTGATTATTTATCTTGAGGCGATTTGAGATTCCTAAGCCTAGATTCGCAACTGATCCTAAGATGTTTTAGTCCAGCTAGAATAAGCGGGTTGCGCGTTCAAGAGTATTGTGCCGCACAGACCACATCAGCAGGTCACGAGCGAGTTCTTCTGCCTCGGCGGTTTTATTTTGTATGTCATAAGACAACATTTCCGCGACGCTTAGTGTTTGTGCTAGTGAAATCTCTGAGTTAGCATGAAAATTACGTTCGTGCATTTCCTTAAGGGAAATACCAAACCTCATCAGGTCATTCTTTAAGTTAAGGACGTCATCTTCAGGCAAGAAAATAGCATGCATATCTACTTCGATAACAATATTACTTGACACGATGAATACATCATCGATTCTCTCGATAATCGAGCCATGATTAAATTCTATTTCTTTCGTCCTAGCGCTCTTTCCATACAACAAAGATGTCTGAATACACAATATCACTCCTAACAATAACAAATTCATTTTTGAAACCTGCAATGAGTAAAACATATGTAATAACTCGCGTAAAAGAATAGGTTTACATACAATATGATTAATAGATATATATATAAATTATTATACAAGTTTCATAAATACAACCATTTTTTCCCTCACTCCATCTACCTTTCTTTAGATTCTGATATGTTTGCCAATGGGACTATTCTCACATCAGTGGGTTTGGATACATTTTGAACCCTAACTCTATTGGCCGTTAAATTTTCTAAAATGTTAAACGGGCCTTCAAACTTAGGTGTCAGTTTATAATTTAAACCTTTACGTACGTATACTTGTATGTATACCTGATCGCCCACGGCATATGTTCTAGTTGGCTTCGCTATTTTATCATGATTTTTTTTCATTATGATCTGTGCTTCTTCTAAATTCTTACGAATTATATTATATCGACTTATGCTTGCATCCATAACATCCTTTAGAGGATTTGATAAATTAGTTGTAGGCTTTAAGATGTGGAAAGGCGTTCGGGCCGGGATACCGTACAGTGCCTCGTGCGGTGTCATTTTAATAGACACATGATACGAGTGATTAAGTGTGCTTAGTACCGCAGGTATGGCAATGTCCCAGTTGGGATCTGCCCCCCCTAAGGTGACCCTTTCAAAATGTTTTAAAACCTTACGATTTTGCCCTTTCCACTAGCCATTAGACTCTGGGTGATAGTCCATGGTATTGATTTTCTTTATATAAGGATTCGGCACAAGGAGTTAAGGAAATAATGATTATTGAACTCCCCAGCCCGAGTCTGAGATAATGAGTGTGGAATTCCATGTTTACAAATGTAGCACTCGTAAAACTTCCTAGCGCACTCGACCGCGGTTTTTGTTTTAAGCGCTATAAGTTCTGTATATCGAGTCAAAGCGTCTATAAACTACTAGGAAGGTGCTTATTTCCTCTGTCTGACTCGTAAAATCCTGTTAATAAATCTAAATGTACTCTTTCAAAGGTTGATTTGGCACGGGGTAGGCCTAGGCTGACAGGTGTCTCGTGTTGCCCTTTGTATTCTTGACAAGTGCGACAATTTGCTATGTGCTTTTTTTATATCTGTAAGCATCGTATGCCAATAAAATAAGGATTTGGCTTTCTGTGACATCAAGGTATAACCCCCGGGTGTCCGTGCAGTGGATTTTCATGCAGCCACTTTAAGACAGTGGGTATGAGTGAGATAGGCACCACCACCTGGTTGTTATTCAACTGCGGTGTGTTGCGGGTTTTCCTCGTCACGGATCTACACAGGATATTGTCCTGTAGGATATAATTCTGCTGCTTATACTTTAGGTATTCTTTTTCCTTCGGATTTCCGTTTAACGCAATGATGATTTTTTCTATTTGCGGATCTTTTCTTTGTTCCGTCTGTAATAGTTCAGCACTCCAGCCCAGATCTTCCTGTTCAGATATAGTTTTAACAACGGGCGTGGAGGTTGAGATATCTATTAATTCAGCTAATGGCTCGGTACAAGATGAAGAGGGGTTTGCGTGATAATGCGTCAGCAATGATATTTGCTTTCCCAGGTAAATACCCGATCCTCGCGCCAAAGTCCTGAATGATCATGTTCCACCGACCGTTCGCTTGGGGGCTGTGACTAAAGCCTTTAAAGAAGTCGGTTAGGGGCTTATGATCAGTGAGAACCTTGACGGGGTAACCGTATATTATGAATTTAAAATGCACGAGTGAATTAACAATAGCGAGCCCTTCCTTGTCTATTACTGCATATTTACTTTCGGAAGGTCTCAGTTTACGTGAATAAAAAGCTATAGGAAAAACTGTTTATCATATTGTTGAAGCAATACCCCACCTACTCCTAGGTCTGAGGCGTCTGTTGCTATGAAAAATTCCTTACCGAAGTCAGGAAATTTCAAGATAGGAGAACTACACAGTTCATCTTTCAATTTATCGAACGCCTGTTGATGAATTTCAGACCATACGAATCTACGCCCTTTTTTATAAGATCGGTTAGGGGAGCGGCTATGATTGAGTAGTTGCGGATGAAGCGGCGATAGTAACCGCTGCATCCTAAAAATTGCTGTATTCCCTTGACGTTAGTAGGTATCGGAAAGTTTACGGATAGCCGACACCCTTATCGTGGACGACTTTAAGACCTTCACTAGAAACCGTGAAACCTAGATAGACTAGTTCTGTTTTAAAAAATTCACACTTACTTATCTTTACCCTTAAATTATGCTGCCTTAATCTTTGTAACACTAACTCCAATTTACGTAAATGCTCTTCTAATGTGTTGAAAAGATTACTAAGTCATCCATGTAGGCATGTAGGATATCTCCAACAAGTCTCCAAACACGATGTTTATCATACGAGTAAAAGTTATAGGAGCACAACGTAAACCAAAAGGCATACGCAAAAATTCATAATGTCCCCTGGCTGTGCTGAAGGCAGTGTATGGGATACTCTCTTGTTCCAACGGAATCTGATGAAATCCTTTTAGTAAGTCTAGGCTTGTGAAATATTTATTCTGGCCTAGTAAGGATAGGATATCATCGGTACATGGTACTGGGAATCTGTCAGGGATTGTTTCTTCATTTAAACGACGAAAATCTACGCATATCCGCCAAGTTCGATCTTTTTTCGGTACTACTATTAACGGAAAATTATAAGGGCTGTTTGATTTCCTAATGACTCCTTCTTTTAACATTTTACCTACTTCCTCTGTTATCTCATTCTGAAATTTCATAGGAAGTCGGTACGAAGGTACATAGATTACTTTCTGTTTGTCCTTGAGCCTTATTTGATGCTCGATGACATCCGTTTTTCCTAAGGTTCCATCCGTAGTGGAAAAAACATCATGATATTTAGTTAACAGATTCAAAAATTTCTGCTGAATTTCTTCTTCTTGAATGTCCTTATTGATTTTGTTCTTTATAGATTGCAAAAGGGGTTCATCCGCGACTGATTGAGCGTGATTTATCTCAGCTACGGTAAGAATGCGATGTTTATAAACTTCGGCATCCAAGATATGTTGATTTTTGTGGATTACTAAAGTGGTATTCAAATGATTACAGACTTCGATGTTACATTGTTGTTGTGAGCCGACTGTATAAACGGCTTGTGTGACGGATAATCCGTGTGTTTTCAGAGTTTCGGAAAGGATTAATGTTTCAGATCCTGGCAAGGTTCTCTTTACACGCACTAATTATATTTGAAGTTACGTTAGGCTCGAGATTTGCGTGCAAGCTGATATTACGGGTGAGCGAGAGTTCTGTTGGGTTGCCTGTATTATTTCTTGGTTCATGAGACAGGTGATTGGTTCCGTAATGTAAGTGACAACTCTGTCTGTCTCTTTATTATCTAAAACTGATTTTAGGGTATTAGAAGACCTATAGAATTTCCCTTTGATATACACGCCGTGTTTTGCAGGTGCTAAGATAATATTTTGAGTGCCCATAGACGGGTATCCGATAATTACTGCGGGATACATATTAATGTTTTGTACAACGACAAAGGTATCAGCAAACGTGCGCTTACCGACCTTGTACTGTACATGAGTTAGGCCCACAACATTTAATTCATTATTCCCAATGCCTGAGAGCCTTATTCCGGACTTTTCTATAGGGAAATTTGAAAGAGTAAATGATGAGTCCTTAAATCCTTATATTACGTGGACTACCAGAATCAAAGAACAAAGTGAATGACTTATGGTCCAAATTTACTGCATGTAAGGTTGGTCGCAACTCGTTTTGACTAATAATTGCATGAATTTGTTGCAAATCTACGGGAACCTGCACAGATTTTTTTGATTCGGCCGTGTGTTTCATAGGAAAATCAATTGTCTCACAATGATCTGATAAATGATTAAACTGATTATTTGATACAAAAGATGTTGATATTGATTGACCCAACATCGCCCTCTCCCCCCTTGGAGTGAACTACGTGGTATTTGTTTTGTTTATCACACCCTGAAAATTCGCTTGCCCTTGCGAGTTCTGGCTAGACGGCCCAGGAACAGAGGTACCTGAGCACGATTTGTTTGTTTCTGCTGTTATGCAGAATTTCCGTTTGGTTGTTTCTTCTTATAGTACTGAGGACCCTTCTTTTTATTTGCACTGGCAACTGGTTGCGTGTTTGTAGCATTCTGCTGTTGATTCCTCGAGTAGCAACGGTTATATGAATGAGTTGAACTATTGTGTATTGAACAAAAACGCGTCCGACAGTCTGAAATCATGTGACCTGGTCGTTTACAGTTATAACAAACCATCCCTGCAACTTGTTATTTTATATATGCCACATTTACTTGTTGTGGCTTGTTATCATTTTTTGCAAAAACTTGAATGAGCGAAGGATCTAGGTCGGTACATTTAGACATGTGTTTTTTTATTTGTTTATACACATCTAATTCCGTACTGTCGGGCTGCAATTTTTTATCAAAACACCGTACTAACGCTTCAGGCAACATTGCAGTGATAGACGTAAGGTAGATCAAACGGATAAAATCTTTCACTTTGATTTTAGCACCCGCAACCCACCCGGATTACTTAAACTATCCTGATATTCATTTAGCCGGTCGGCAATTAGCGCCGCGCCGCTCGACAACATTGAGCTGAGTCATGGAGGCTTGGTTAAGGATATTTCTCAATGCCAATACTACATCTAAAGCCTCTTCACCCCCATACACGGCAGTAAGTCTAATTTTGAACTCGTCCCATGTAAGCGCCTCTTGGAAAGAAACCCCCCTTAGATACGCCACTTGCGTCACCTTTTGCAAAGTCAATGAAGCTCTTGGCCTCCTGTAATTGTACTGCTGGGTCTGTGATGCTTTTTGCTTTTAAATGAGCGTCTACAGATGAGATCCATGCCTCAACATTTTGAGGCAGGAACCCATTGACCCGACCTTGAAAAGGGACAATCGCTGACCTCGCGCTAACGAGAGTCACCACATGGGGGTTGCCAGCCGGAGTAGTTGCCATTTCGGCTTTCACTTTTTTCTTATCACTTCTATTCCTTGCAATCCTATCAAAATATCTATAAGAGTACACTCGACCACTACGTAAACGCATAAGCAATGTACTGTATAAGTGTGTTATAATAATAGGAAAATCCCCAAAAGATACAAAAATACAGATAATATGATAAAATATTATACGGAGAATTCCTGCAAGAAACGGTTAATGACAACGAGAAGAGAAAAAAAAATTAATCTGCGGGCGAGAACCTCGTAGTTGAAGATTGGTTCTGTAATGAAGGAAGATTAATATGGTGAACACTCACCCCCACGAATACTGGATGATCGACTCTTGATGACAACACTTCACTGAGGAAAAGACCTGAATAGATAAAAATGGTACTTAGCTCCAGATTATATTGCGAAGGATTGTTGACATGGGATGACGTCTCAGTTCCTGTCTACGTCTCGCGTCGGAAGTCGTGATGATGTCACGGTCTTCTCTCGGTGCACGATGCGTGGGGAAGTCCAAGATTGATGACGTCACAGCCTCCGTCCTTGCTCGTGATCGGGTGATGTTCCCTGTGTTTGTTTTCTTCTTTCCGTTGATGTTCGATGCTGCTCTCGTCCGGTGTAGATTCTCGAAGATAAGTGACAACAGTTGCTCAAACGTCGGTGTTAAATGCTTGTATTCCTCTCGATGAAGGACATAGTTGCGTCTTCATAAACTGTTGCGTTGATTGAAGATCCCGTTTCCTCTGTTTAGTTTGATGTTGAAGGTGGAAGTTAGTTCTTGTAGACCTTCGGTCGGCTGATATGGGTCTTGTTAATTATATTCTACGTTATACGCTGCCACCACATCTAAGTCTTATCGCTTGACGATAGACTTTTTGTGTTCTCCTTACGACTGTCATTCGTAAGTATTTTTTGGTTCCTCTCAGCTCCCTTGGATATCTTAGTAGAGAGGTTCTTTCTTGACTAGAGGAGATGATTCAAACAGGCAAGTTGAACAAGATAACAACTTTATTCTGTAACTCCATACTAGGAGATGCAGCTCGGTCGGACGACCGATATGTTTGATCGTTGGCGTGGAACTGCCATTCTAAAGCATCGCGTCGATAGCGGAACATTAGCTATCTCAGCAATTCATATAAAAAAAACATACGTAGTCCGCCGGCTCGGAAGTTACAAGTTTCCGGCGTAGGTTAACAGGTCAACCGCTTCCCATGGAAGTTGTTGTGCAAAGTTATCATAAACATAAAATGTTGACAAAGCTTAGAGCTAGATCAGCTACTGCAGACAGCGCATAGCGTAATCTAGGTCTGCTTTGGTCATGTAGAACCTCCTAATGCCATGACCCCAGGTCATTGGTTTATATTTACAGATCTTGTAAATCTAATATATATGTAATTATTACACATAGACGATAGAATTCAAGTGCCAGAATTACAATGGAAAAATGTTAATAAACAGAATGATTACTGAATGGAATGCCTTTAAGAACATTTTATCCTTCAGACGATTAACAAAGGACACTCAACACATAGACCTAAGTAGAAACAGCTCTCCTGAAAGGGCCCTGAGGAGCCGTTGGACAGGTAGGTAAGTCAATGGCCCACCACCCTGCTCTTAACAACAATATTCTTAAAATATCACAGCGGTAGATGTAACATCCAACAATAGTCAGTCAGCTGCCAAGGTGGATCTAACCAGCCTTGGATTAATCCTTCACGTAATAGAAGTTAACGCTCAAACCTCGGTTCATAATTCAGGTTAAGCCCTTCCTTGACATTGACAAGTTGTTGCTGTAGAAAAGTAGGGTACATGTAACTGAAGACCATACTCCCTAAATGTCCTTTAGAGAGCTGATTTATCCCCTAGCTCCTTCCACCACAAGGGAAGGAAATCACATGGAGCATAAAAATAGTTTTTATAGAAAGGGGTCAATAATAATAATAAAAGAATAATAACTAAAAAAATGCAGTAGACTATTTTTTGAAGTCAAAAGAGTTTTTATTCCCAAACTCCTAACCTGCTATATCTTAACATTCTGATGACTTTTACCAGTAGATTAAGAAAATCACGGATATCTTAGGGAACACAATACAGGACGTCATTACACTATATTTAATCTTTATTAGCATGCAAAGGAACTTTCGTCTCATCACTAAAAAAACTGCGCTGCAATACTGATATTTAATACATGATGACACTTATATCTGTCATATGTCCTATCTGTCTGTCATTTCTTACGGTACTCGGCAAGAAATAGGTATTTGAAGAAAT
>NC_061089.1:77293891-77298891 GCF_015104395.2 Macrobrachium nipponense
TGTCCCGTTCTTCACTGGTAGAGGAATATAGACTATCCATTCACATGACTGATTTGTTTGCGTTATCTCATATGTAATGTTGGTATTAAATATGTTTATAGAGCATATATTATATTAGTGGGTGAGGGATCCAAATTCCTCGATCTCAGATTGTTTGTTGTAGGTGATTTTTCTGTCAAAGTAAACTCAGAAATTATATTACCACCTCTAAGCAACGACTAGTTTAACCACCTTCTCCAATTCTGAATGAGCTAATTGCCTTCTCCAGATTCAGCCGTTTTGGTCTTTTGCATCTCCTCCGACTCCGAAGTCTAAACATGAATTAGCGCTCATTACTCTGCGCTTGACTTCAAAGGGAAGATCCGTCAGTGGCGTTAAGAGAAATAATTTTTTCCTTTGCAAAGTCATGGCCAGGACTTTAAGAAAATGGTTCAACCCTGTATTTTTCTAAGATTATATATACTTATACACAAATACACACATGCATATATATATGTATATATATATGTGCATATATATATATTTGGAGCTTCTTTTTATTTTTTCTTTCCTAAAACAAATTGGAAAACTGAAGAAATATTTTAAAAGAATAAAAATACGAGATCTGGAAATGCTGAATCCAGTAAACGCGACCCTAGCTTGTTTTGACCGTTTGGACCACCGTGAGGAATATATTTTGAATCAATCCCCTTGTCCCATGTGAATATGATGTTAATGACACTCCACACCTTGTAAGACGCTAATGCCGGCCACATGCCAAATCCCTCGATGGGCCACTCACACTTAAGGGAATAGAGGCCCCTTTTCTATTATATTCTTTTGTATGCAGGTCCCAGTCCAATTTTACAAGAAGCCATTATCAGCTAGTCGCCCTCCAACTCGCAAAAGTTCACAAATCTTTATGACCTCTTCCTCTTTGCCTTCTACCTAACCTCTTTCCCTCGCTGTTGTTATCGGAACCCTTCCGCCTCCACTACTCCGCCCACACACACCTGCATGACCAACTATCGTCCTAAACCTCTTGACCCACGATAGCCTCTATTGTACCCCATTTTCCACACTGCTCTGCTGGCGTTCAATGACCTCTTTCAGGCAGTTAACAAGGATTAGCAGCTGAGATGAAAGCCTGAACTAGATGTGACCTGTTCTTCCTTCAGCTGGCATAGATATGGCCTGGCCTGGCATACCAAACTGCACTTTGCCTTAGCCAGTACCCGGGTAGTATACTCTGCAGTCCACCCTAACCTGACATGGTTCTAAACTATCCAAGAAGTGGTGTCACGCCCTACGACTCAGCCCAATGCTATCTCCAACCTTCATCTTGATGATGACCCGGCTAGTCTCTTCCTGAACCTACTATCTTGCAACCTGGACTCTGCCCAGATGTCTGCCTACAACACTCCACCGAGAGCCCTTATTAGTTCCTATACTACATTGCTTGAAGAGAACCATTTGACTGTCCTTGGTGAAGCCTGCAATTGACCTACATCCTTCAACCAACGGCCTGGCCCTGACTATGCCTGTTCTGTCGACGGACTAAAGTAACAGAAATTGGAAGTTGTTCTGTTGGCCCTTCACCTCCTATTCCTAGCACTCATTGCCTGTTTCAGCCGCTCTCTCCTAATCCCACTTCTTATACATTTCTGTCTCCATCAGAGACTTGTGTGAGCATTTATAATTGTTAAATTGTTTAGGTACCCCGGTATACGCACATAAGATAAAGTAATATAGGATTCGTGCAAGTAACTCTTATGTAATTGTTTTTGTATTATCATAATTATTTTGGACTTGCGTATCAGCTCTGACTGCTTTGCAGATTTGTGTAGCCTTTCCCGTTTTGTGCCTTCTCTAGTAGTTCAGCATATTCTGCCAGTGCCAATATTGGGTTAATTCCAGGATACCAGCGAGAACAAAGGCTCGCTTACAGTGCTCCACTACATAGTGATATTCACTGTAATAATATCAAGTTCTATATCCTCATTTAAGTACTCTTGCTTGCTACTTGGTGGCACATTTGTCATTGTTATTATACATAGTAGTTTCAGTCCTGAGAGTGCCACAGAGCCGAATAGTACTACGGCATCATATCTTCTGATTTGCTTTATAGACATAATTAATTTGTGGACAACTTACGTTTTACATTCAATCCTTGAAGTATGGTAATGTTTTTATTAAAGATATCTTTACATTTTCTGTTCTTAGCCCTACGTGAACCCTTAAATCAGCTTCCGTGTATTCGCACAAAGTGTAGATTTTTTAGTAGATCCACAATTTGGATTGCTCAGATTTTTTCTTTCAAAACCTGGCATGCAGACTATGACAGTGGCGACCTTGCCAAGATCTTAGAGCTCTGGTGCGAACAGTAATTTTATTAGCAATTGGTAGACAACACTGAATCATTCAGTTAATTATCAGCCCACTCCTGACTGGGTAAAACTAATTTCCCACGTAAAAGAAATTGATGCTCAATCTAATCTATTAGCAGATTTGGACATCGAAAATCCAGCTTGAAATAACTCAAGCTCCTCTAAGATTTTAAGACCTCTGCCAGCCTTTCTATAATGACGTCCGAATGTCACACATTATAATAATAATACTCTCTCTATATAACAAGCAACCTCAAAACAGCAATCAATATTTTTCATCTTAAATCATCGCATTAGCATTACAATATTTTTGCTGTATCAGTCCTTTCATCGATGCTCATCCTTCCTTAATCCTCATACAGTTTACAGTCAATTAATTTTGGAAGCTTCTACTTATGTTATTCTCATATTCAGCGATCATACTTCCTTTTATGAAAGGGAAGTAATCACTTTCTATATTCAAACTTTTGGTTCCTCAACACTATGGTAATCATTTTCAGAAACTTATGTAAGTGAGGCTCTGCCTTTTATATTGAAATACTAAAATTAACCCCTCCATTCGCAAATCTTCTGTTCAATCTTAGGATTTGTATTGCTCCTACTCCCTTTTAACTTTTTATCCCCACGAACATTTACATACTTTCAGCAGCATAAAAGTGCTTTTGTTCAAGCCCATATTATTGACTTTGTCCATTCTCCAGCATGTATCTACAATCCTTTTCTTCTCCTTTGTGCTTGAAATTGCATCTGTCACTTCCTTATCATCTCTAATCATTCCATTTATAAACTTATTAAACAAGGTTAAGACACTGAAAATACCCTTGTATGATAGCAACGTTTGCAAATGTTTGTAAATGGTTACATTCTACATCATACATTCTAAAATTAAGACTCCTAATTCCTCTTGAAAACCTGCTTTCAAGAGACTCCTAATTCCTCTTGAAAACTTGCTTACAACGCTATATATCGCACATGACGCGTTACAGGTATGTTTATTCAGTCATAAATTTTCGATATGGTTAAGGAAGTCGAATAAAATCCATTCTAAAATTTCTTCCCACTATTTCATACCAAGCACCTGAATTACACACGCTCCTCTTCTCAATTTAAACGTCAATACCCTTATTCAAATGTGTGATCATTAGTATTAAGAGCCAAAAAACTTTAACAAGGTCCTTTTTACCTTTATTTTAACTCACAGGAAAGTCGGCTGCTCTCATATATGTCTAACACTTTTTCAAATGTGTCTCATATACGTCATCCACCCAGTTACACTCTCATCAAAATACTAGCATCATTTAGGAAATTCCATCAAATTCTCATCTCTACACGTGCATACCCGACTGACCTCAACTTTTAATTAATTTTAACCAGACAAACGTTTTGGAATTATAACATGCTTCATTTACAAAAAAATGAAAAAATAAAAAAAATAAAATAAAACCACTTTCAGTATTTCAGTTTACGATCGCCAAAATACGGTTGTTTTATCTTTACAGGATATTTTCATGTGGTTAAATTACAACCTTTACCTGATAAAAGACATCGCTCTTCGAAAGCAAGTCACAGTGAAAACCATTTCAATTGTAAGAGACCACTGTGACAGAAAAATCACTTGCAACTAACAACTGGAGATCGAGGAATTTGGATCCTTAATCCACCACCACAATGTAGAGTCTGTAAACACATTTCATACCAAGATTACATTTGAGATAAAGCAAACAAATCAGTTATGCAAATGGATAGTCTATATTCCTCTACCGGTGAACAACGGGACACGGTAAACAAGCGTGTAAATATCGCAAAAAAGGTGCTTAGAATCGAAGGAAGAAGAGACAGCTGGGACCTTTGTACCTGTGAGCATCAAGGCAGGGTACGTCATGAGGGGGGATAAAAATATTGTTTTAGTCTCAGGCGAAGGAAGCATAAGCAACATACGTTTGAGGTGTAAAATGATAACCGTTCTTATATATATATATATATATATATATATATATATATATATATATATATATATATATATATATATATATATATATATATATATAATAAATAAATATATATATACATGCATACATACATATGTATATATATATATATATATATATATATATATATATATATATATATATATATATATATATATATGTGTGTGTGTATATATATATATAATCTTTTTTTATTTAAACACTAATATTACTGTTGGTCTACCGCTACTATTGTTACTGTTGACAATACCAGTAGTATACATACGTCATTTTTTACCTTTTCATTTCGTCTGGTAAACTACAGTGATATCAATTTCAAATATACGACATATTTTCACCTGCAGGTCTGCATATCACCACTAAGCAACGACTACTTTAACATCCTTCCCCAATTCTGAATGAGGTAATTACCTTCTCCAGATTCAGCCACTTTATTCTTTTGCTTCTCCTCCGATTCCGAAGTCTAAACATGAATTAGAGCTCATTACTCTGCTCTTGACTTCAAAGGGAAGATTCGTCAGCGGGCGTTAAGAGCATCCACTTTTTCCCCTCCAGTCATGGGCAGGTTTTGAAGTGATTTATTCGTCTCTGCGCTGGTTTTTTCTTGTTTACAATCTTACTGTTATTTACGGAATTCGCTCGTTTC
>NC_061089.1:77303107-77332287 GCF_015104395.2 Macrobrachium nipponense
AAAAACGGGGCAGATTCGGTGGAAAAGAAATATGGACGAAGCAAAGTCAATAGGAAGGCAAAGGAACACCTGGAGAGATGGACAATCAACGGGGGCAAACTAAAAAGTGAGAACAATCACACGTGTCAAGGTAGTAAAGGAATCAGTGGTAGTTGAAACATGAAAAACTTACAATGCTAGTGTCTGTATGGACGCCTAAACGTACACAAACACAGACACAAACAAATGCACATACCCTAACAAACGCACACATATTTTAAAAAATTATATTATATATGAAGACAAGAAAATGTCCTGTTTGTTTGTATGAAAACACTTATACATCCCCTTTCTCATTGGGTTTGGACGAGATCTTAAACATAAGTCAATATCAAACTAAGAAAGGTCATGGTGAAAAAAGAATTAAAACCGAACCATTGGTTGGGTAAAGAGGGGGGGAGTATTGTAGGAAGGGGGTGAAATGTGAACATTACTGACAAAAACGGATATTAGTGTCAAATCCATAGTTTTTGAGGTTGCTGAGAAGAATACGATACTCCCGATGCTTTTTAAGTCCTAGTTCAGCCCAATATGGAGCGGGGTGACCTGTAAAATTAATTAAAAGATGGACAGATATCAGTGTCTAATCCATAGTTTGAGAGGTCACTGAGAAGAATATTGACACTGCTGGTGACCTTTAAGCCCATGTTCAGCCCCAATAAAAGAGGGGTGAGAAAGGGGTGGTAAAGACGGTGATATGTAAAAGTAACTGAAAACGACAGATATTAGTGTCTAATCCATATTTTTCGAGGTTAATGATGAATAATGATTCTTCAAAAGTCTTTTATGTCCTCGCTCAGCCCTAATAGGATAGGAATTTTGTTGTCTGTTTCCCATTCAACTTTAAATTTACTACTTTAGTTATCATGACATTACTATCAAGATAGGTGTAGCTAGTAACTTGTTCTTAAGAGCCTTACGAATTTGTTCCCCAGAATTCCTGGAAAAAGAATTTGAACTAATTCGCAAGCAACTTTCGTCTTTAAAATATCCTGACCATATAATTGAGAAAGCAATTCACAAAGCAACGTTAATTTTCTACCGACCCCTAAAGACAAGACCAGAGATACACCCAACAATAAAATAATAATTCCCCACCTGGACACGATTAAGAGAATAACCAACCCCCTCGGAAAATCGAACCCTTTTGTATTTACTTACCCAAATACCTTAGCCAAATCCCTGATTAACCTCCAACAAAAGACATCTCCAAAGGACTCTGGGGTATACGAAATCCCATGCCAGGACTGTGACCAATCTTACATCGGATTTACAGGTAAATCCCTTCCCCAGAGATTAATACAACACAAACGGTCAGTTAGGTATGGACAACAGAACTCGGCTATTTTCAACCATATAAATTGAACATAACCATAGAATAAACTGGAATTTGTCACGTGTAATTTATAGCAGCAAACTGCCGGTACAAGAGTCAAATGATGGAATCGGCCTAATAAAAGAGAGGCAGGTATGAACATCTCAAAAGAGCATGGATTTCGGACACGATCGACAACGTCTTCATTCAACCAACCCTTAAGAAGATTAAAGGAAGATTATCAGCGGGGGTGACTTTAAAATGGCTTGTTTGTGGATGTACCTCTTGGTAAAATAAATACCACCTTTTCTGTAAAACTTTTCTCATTCATCTACTGAAGAGGGAGGACAGCAGTCTCTTGAAATATAGTACTTTTTCTCTATATTTTTGGTGTTTTTTTATGGGCTCCTTTTATTAGAGATATATATATATATATATATATATATATATATATATATATATATATATATATATATATATATATATATATATATATATATATATATATATATATAATATAGTATATATATATATATATATATTATATATATATATTATATATTTATATATGCCTATATATATATATATATATATATATATATATATATCCATATATAGATATATACATATACATATATATATATATATATATAATATATATATATATATATATATATATATATATATATATATATATAATATTATATATATATATATATATATATATATATATACATATACATATATATGTATATATATAAATATATATATATATATATATATATATATATATATATATATATATATACATATATATATATATATATATATATATATATATATATATATATATATATATATATATATATATATATATATATATATATATAATATATATATATATATATATATATATATATATATATATATATATATATATATATATGCTATATATATATATATATATATATATATATATATATATATATATATATATATATATATATATATATATATATATATATATGCATTAAGCTACAATTGTCCTTTAATATCTAATTCCCTCTACCCTGGAATTAATATTTTTTCCTCATATGTTAACTGAAGGGGAATTTTTAGTTTTTAAGAAATTCGTCGGCTCATGGGCGTAAACCATGGAACCAAGAAATCAGGACGCACAGTAAAGCGCTCTAAACCACATGACTATCACGAGAGGTTGAAGTTAATACCGCCTCTCACCTACAAATCCCTGTCTTGCTCAGGTATACGTCGTTTTTCAGAGTCGGCATGAAACCACCTCGACCTTGATGGCTTTGTAGTGCTTTTGTCGCACGTAAGCCATATTACTATCAAGATAGGTGTAGCTAGTAACTTGTTCTTAAGCGCCTTACGAATTTGTTTCCCCAGAATTCCTGGAAAAAGAATTTGAACTAATTCGCAAGCAACTTTCGTCTTTAAAATATCCTGACCATATATTTGAGAAGCAATTCACAAAGCAAACGTAATTTTCTACCGACCCCCTAAAGACAAAACCAGAGATACACCCAACAATAAAATAATAATTCCCCACCTGGACACGATTAAGAGAATAACCAACCCCCTCGGAAAATCGAACCCTTTTGTATTTACTTACCCAAACACCTTAGCCAAATCCCTGATTAACGTCCAACAAAAGACATCTCCAAAGGACTCTGGGGTATACGAAATCCCATGCCAGGACTGTGACCAATCTTACATCGGATTTACAGGTAAATCCCTTACCCAGATTAATTACAACACAAACGGTCAGTTAGGTATGGACAACAGAACTCGGCTATTTTCAACCATATAAATGAACATAACCATAGAATAAACTGGAATTTGTCACGTGTTAATTTATAGCAGCAACTGCCGGTACAAGAGTCAAATGATGGAATCGGCCTTAATAAAAGAGAGGCAGGTAATGAACATCTCAAAAGGAGCATGGATTTCGGACACGATCGACAACGTCTTCATTCAACCAACCCTTAAGAAGATTAAAGGAAGATTATCAGCGGGGTGACTTAAAATGGCTTGTTTGTGGATGGACCTCTTGGTATAAACTACCACCTTTTCTGTAAACTTTTCTCATTCATCTACCTGAAGAGGGAGACAGCAGTCTCTGAAATATAGTACTTTTTCTCATGGGGAGTGTTTTATTGTATGGGCTACTTTTATATATATATATATATATATAATATATATGATATATATATATATATACATATATATATGTAAATGCATAAATATTTATATATATATATATATATATATATATATATATATATATATATATAATATATATATATATATATATATATATATTATATATATATATATTATATATATATATATATATATATATATATATATATATATATATATATATATATATATATATATATATATATATATATATATATATATATATATATATATATACATAGTATATATATATATATATATATATATATATATATATATATATATATATATATATATATATATATATATATATATATATATATATATGTATATATGTGTATGTATATATACATATATATATATATATATATATATATATATATATATATATATATATATATATATATAATATATATATATATATATATATATATATATATATATATATATATATATATATATATATATATATATATATATATATATATATATATATATATATATGCATATATATATATATATATATATATATATATATATATATATATATATATATATTATATATATATATATATATATATATATATATATATATATATATATATATATATATATATATATATATATATGCATTAAGCTACAATTGTCCTTTAATATCTAATTCTCTCTACCCTGGAATTAATATTTTTTCCTCATATGTTAACTGAAGGGGAATTTTTTAGTTTTTTAAGAAATTCGTCGGCTCATGGGCGTAAACCATGGAACCAAGAAATCAGGACGCACAGTAAAGCGCTCTAAACCACATGACTATCACGAGAGGTTTAAGTTAATACCGCCTCTCACCTACAAATCCCTGTCTTGCTCAGGTATACGTCGTTTTTCAGAGTCGGCATGAAACCACCTCGACCTTGATGGCTTTGTAGTGCTTTTGTCGCACGTAAGCCATATTATGAATCTTATCACATCTCATCACTGTGCATCCTGAATTCTTGGTTCCGCCATTTGCCCCCATGAAAAAATATATTAATTCCAATTTAGATCGAACTAAATATGAAAAGACATTTGTGGCTTAATGCGTATATATGAATCAAGGCGATGTGATGACTCATAATATGGCTACGTGCAACAAAGCGCTACAAAGCTATCAAGGTCGAGGTGGGTTGATGCAGACTCCGAAAACAACGAATACCTGAGCACGACAGGGATTTGTAGGCGAGAGGCGGCATTAGCATTAATTTACACCTCTCGGATACGTTGGTTCGCGCCTTTGAGCCGACGAGTTTCTTATCAACTGAAAAATTCCTCTTCAGTTAACATATATGAAAATATATTAATTCTTAGGTAGAGCGAAAGAGATATCAAAGGACATTTATAGCTTATTGCCTATATATGAATCACGGTTATGTGATAAGTCTCTCTCTCTCTCTCTCTCTCTCTCTCTCTCTCTCTCTCTCTCTCTCTCTCTATATATATATATATATATATATATATATATATATATATATATATATATATATATATATATATCTATATATCTATATATCTATATATATATAAATAAAGGTTTTTTGCCACGAAGGAAAAAATTAAAAAGTGAGATAGCCAAGTACTTTCGGTCCTGTTCGGACCCTTTACTGAGTAAAGGGTCTGAACAGGCCCGAAAGTACTTGGCTATCTCGCTTTTTCATTTTTTCCTTTGTGGCAAAAAACCTTTATTTATACATAGCATCACGTTTTGTATACTTCGTGATCAAGTTATTCATATATATATATATATATATATATATTATATATATATATATATATATATATATATATATATATATATATATATTATGACATTCCTAAGCTGAATGTCCTCGTACTCAGTGGTAATACTTAGCTTTTATATGGCCTTAGCTAACACTCAGTAGGAAGTATAATGAAAATAATATTCCACTAAAATAAAATATCCACTCTGTGCAAAATACTGGTCGGGTGAACAAAACTCAACAGTCACTTAAGATTATAATTAGTAATTACTTAATAAAGTTAACACAACACAATAATCAACTAAAAAAAGCATTTAACTTTAAACATTTGACAAATAATACCATAATTGAACATTATTAAACTTAATATCTAAATTACAAAATTCACAAAGATAAACTAGGTTTCGCCACAAACACAGTCTTCAAATGAGGAAGAATACACCTAACTTAACAAGAGGGTGGAAGTACCCAAGTAAACAAAACCAAGGATATCAAGGAGGAGTAATAGGAATAGAGACTTAGAACGAGATAAAGTTGAAGGAAAAGTGAGGGAGCAATCAACAGATGGCGTGCATATGGAAGTTAAAGAGAAAGTAATAAAGACATAAGACTAAATTATATACAATACATACAATAGTAGAACGAAAACTTGACAATTCCCCCCCCCCCCCCCCCCCCGCCCCCACCCCCCTACGATGGGTCCATAGTGGTGGATCCAGCTGAAGAGGTTGATGGAAGGCGTGACAATGTATCCGCAATGGTGTTGTTGGTCCCTTTGATGCTTTGAAGCTGAATATTGAAGGTGGCCAGGATGTAAGACCACCGTAAGAGTTTCAGATTTTTAAGTCTGGCACGGTCGAGGAATGTGAGTGGTCGGTGATCAGTAAAGACAATGACCCAGCGATGACCTCTAAGATAGGGCTGGAAGTGTTGTAAAGAAGCCACTATTGAATAAAGCTCCTTCTCTATGGTAGCCCATCTGGTTTGTGCTCCTCTGAAGAATCTAGAGTGATAGGCTACTGGTAGGTAATGCAGTGCTGGAATACAGGTGGTTTTATTGGAAGCATAAGATTGTAGAAGTACAGCCCCATAACCAGTGCCACTGGCATCCACCTGTAATAAAAATTCCTTTGAGAAGTCTGGTGCCCTTAGAATTGGTTTTGAGATCAAGATATTTTTAGATGATGGAAAAGGTTGTCTAATTCCTTGGTCCAAACAAAGTTTACTTTGTTAGATAGTAGTGCATATAATGGAGCAGCAAGAAGAGCAAAATTTTTAATGAATTTGGAATAATAAGAGACCATACCTAGAAAGGTCTTAAGTTGAGATTTTGAATTGGGTACAGGTATGTTCATTACACTTTCAATATTAGCATCCTTTGGCATTATTTCTCCACTACCCAAATGATGACCTAGGTATATAACCTTTGCTTGCCCGAATGAACTCTTGGCCAAGTTGATGGAGAGACCTACAGCATGTAGTCGTTTGAACAGCTTTGTGAGGTTCTGCAGATGCTCCTCCCAAGTCATGCTTGCTATGAAATGTAGCAGGAGCATTGGAGAGTCCAAAAGGCATAACAACATATTCAAATAGGACAAAGGGGGTCACAAATGCTGAGATTGATTAGGCCTTTGGGGTCGGTTGTACTTTATAGTACCCTTTCTGAAAATCAACCTGAGCCAGAATCTTCGAATTTCTTATTTGTCTAAAATACCATTGATCTGTGGCAAAGGAAAAGAATTCTTGATGGTTACCTTATTCACTTTGTGATAGTCTGTACATAGCCGTAACTTACCGTTAGCTTTTGGTACAAGTATACAAGGTGAAGCCCAAGGAGAGGTACTTAGGACTGCTAACTTGTGATCTATCAAGTACTGTACCTCTGACCTTAGGAATTAAAGCTACTTTCCTATCGCTCTATAAAATAGTTGTCTGGTGGGTTGTGTTCCCGGCCCCAGCAAGATATCGTGTTGAACCAGGTTACAGGTTCCTGGATATCAGTGCACAAGTCTTGAAAACTGGGGAGTAAGGTGTTTAGGTCTCTACTTTGATTTTTAGGCAAGTGTGATATGTAGGAGTCAAGCCTACCCATTATCTCCGAGTTAGACAAGTCACTAAAACATTAGTTTCGGTTCTTCATCTGGGTCATTATTAGTAGTAGCAAAAGGTAAGATGTCTCTCGACAAAACAGTTGAGGTAGTCATAAATGTTACTCTAGGTGGTCCAATACTAGCTCTACTTTGATATAGTTTCAACAAGTTCACATGAACTAGTTGGGTGTCCTTACTCCTATTTGGGGTACTAATCACATAGTTTACTTTAGAAAGACTATCTAAGACTATATATGGGCCAGCAAACTTCTCCCTCAATGGAGCTCCTGGAACCGGACGGTATAAAAGTACCTGGTCGCCTTTCTGGAACTCCCTTAACCTTGCTTTCTTATTCCCCTGTTGCTGCATTACTTGTTGTGAGGAAAGCAGGTTAGAACAAACCAAATCATATATCAGATGAAACTTACTTTTAAGATCCTTAATGTATTGCAAAGTGTTAGTAGTCTCCTCTGGTATCTGACGCAAAATATTTTCTATCACCATACCCAATACTGTTCGTGGTCTACGGCCAAACAACGCCTCAAAGGGAGATATCCCTCTGGAATCATGTGGGGTGCATCGAAAGATGTACATTAGGCGATAGAGATCCTCATCCCAATGATTTGCCATTTCACTGCTGTACTTACGCAAAAGATTCTTTAGGGTCTGCTGGAACCTTTCCAGAGCACCGTTTGTCTGTGGATGATATACAGAGGAGTTAACATTGTGCATGTTCAACGTTTGCATAGCTTGTTTGAAGACATTACTTGTAAAATTAGTTCCCTGGTCGCATTGCAACTCGTAAGGGAATCCTAAAATATGCTTAAGATTGCAAATGCTAAATGGTACCTTGAAGTGGGACACATGGCTGTCAGTATGTACTCATTCCCTTTCATAGTCCTTGGTAAGGGGCCGATACAATCTATAATGAGTTTTATCAAAAGGAGTTTTTGGTACAGGTACATTCTGAAGTGGTGCTGGCGGAATCCTTTGGTTAGGTTGACCCGTAACCTGACAATGGTAACATGAAGCTGCATAGTTCCTAATATCTTTACCAAGGCCTGGCCAATAATAGTCTTCACTTACTCTTTTGTATTTCTTGTTGACCCCTAAGTGGGACTCTGCAGAATGAGCGAGGTCTAACAAAGACTGTCTTAAAGGTTGAGGAATGACTACTTGGTGGCAATCCCTTCAAGTATGGTTAGAATTACTTCTTGGTGACCTGAAATGCCTGCAAAGGATACCTTTATTCATATAGAAATATGGCAATTTAGGATTTTCATCTGGAATTCTCACCTTTTTCCAAAGATCTGTAAGGCTGGGGTCCTCTTTCTGTAACTTTGTAAACTCCTTTTTACTTGCATCGACTAGGTCTAAGGCCTCCATAGTTATCCCAGTAGTTTTACTGTCATTTTTCAATGCCCTGGGAGTATTCCTAGTTACAGCTGGTGGCAATTCTATGGGTTTATATTCTTCTATAATTACTAATTCAAGATCTGTAATAATAAAATTAGTTTTCACCTACGACCCTGCTAGATCATTACCCAAGATCAGCTTTACTGGAGAACACGGTAAGGCTTGCTCCAACACTGCTACTTTCGCCTTTCCTGTGAAGTAAGGACTAACAATTTCCACTTCAGCAAGCGGCAAAGTCCTGGAAGAGGTTAGATCTGAAATGGTTACAAATTCCTTGGTATAGGTTAAATTCTCTGAACTTACATCTGCCAGTCCAATATAGTCTGAGAGGAACCAAAGTCTCTGAGGCACTTCAGTGAACTACCATTTACATTAACATCACAGATAAATCCTTCAAATTGCTGCAACCCTTTTTTACGTTCTCCTTTTGCCTTAGAAGTCTTACACTGGGGAAGTGGACAATTTTCAATCATGTGGCCCTCTTTCTTGCAGTAAGCACAGGATACCTGTGGAGATTTAGAAATAGAAGGAGATGATTTATTAGTTTGATCCTTTTGTGATTTATGGATTAAGCGGTAATCATCAGCGACTAGCTAGCCTTGTTACCCGAGTTTCACCTTTAAAATGGATAAAAGTGGAAATATGAGTGGGCAGTTTCCTTAAAAATTCCTCTAAAAGAATCAAATTCTTAAATGATTCAAAGTCATCAACACCTGCTCTTTCTAACCACTTACTCAATTGCCTACTTTTGATACTACAGAATTCTACAAAAGTTTGATTGAATGCTTTAACAGAATTCCTAAAAACTTGTCGATACCCTTCTATGGTAATGGAGTATGCATCCAAGATAGTTTTCTTTAACACAGTATGCATAGTCTTTCTCACATACTAGTTGTGAAGCAACAAATGCAGCTTTACCCTTCACTTTGTTCCTGATGAGCAAAGACCAGAAGTCCACGGGCCATTTTAAGGTTTCTGCGATTTGTTCTTAGTTCTGGAAGAAAACCTCGGGATCTTTCTCATCGAATTCAGGTACAAGCTTACATGCTTTAAAAACTTCAAACGTAGCAGGGAGTGCAGCTTCCTCTCTTTTATATGACAAAGAAATATCCTGGAGTTGTATCTGGTGTCGTATCCCTGCTTCTCGTTCCTTTTCTCTTGCTTCTCATTCCTTTTCTCTTGCTTCTCGTTCCTTTTCTCTCGCTTCTGCTTTCATCTTTTCTAGAGAGCTCTTGTTCGGCTGCCTCCTTCTTCAGAGCAAGCTCACGTTCGGCAGTTTCTTTCTTTTCCTTCGCCAGTTGCATTTGAAGCCTTAATTTCTCTAACTCTGTGTCCACTGAAAAAGGTGGAAGTATCCCTGTTGCAGTTCGGAGTGTTTGTACTTCCTCATCATCTGCAAGAATCCCTTGGTTGATTAGATACTCTAAAATATCACTCAATATTCTAGCCTTCACATGAGCAGGATCTACTTCAATGTTACATTTTCCTGCAAGATCCCTCAAATCCTGTTTAGTAGCATACCTGAGCGTACTCAATTTCTCTTTGGGGTTTCCAACAAAGCTATCTAGGTCAAAAGGCATTTTGAACAAGTGTTAATTACTCTATGCAACACTTACATAAATACAAAAATCCTACCTACCTAACACATCGAGTAAGCTAACTAAACTTTAATATACTCACTTCAACCGCGATATTTGACTAAACTAATGTTTTTCACTCGAAAAAGCTTTCGTTTTTACAAAAACGAAGTATCAGTGGCTATACGCACTGTTCCGAAAGCTACATTGAACGTAATTACGAAAACAAAAGTAACAGGTTACATCTAAAGTAGTCTAATATTTACTACTGCAAAAACAAACCTATACTGATGAATTTAAGGTAACTGCAGCCCAATGTTATTACGGCACTTACAAGAGAACGCTAAATGAAAGCGAGAAGTACATCCAAATACGAATTACTGCAACTGCTAGTTACGGAATGGTAATTACCTAAGAATTACGTAGCAAACTGGCAAAATCCCATGTCGCGAATCGTGCAGAGTTAAATATTACCAAACAAGCGCAATTCAGTAATTACAGAAAGTCTGAATATCACGGAGTGTTCGAGGCACACTAAAAGTGTGAGAATGAACTATGTACTTCCGTAATGAGAAGACTTAAAGAGGTAAAGTGGATTTTGCTAATACGAAAGGTCGGAAGCTAATCAACGGGGTACAAGTTAACGTAAGAACAACATATCTTATCACTTTATATGATAGCGAGGGTGACCTTGATTTCGGAAAGTATTAATGAGGCGGGCATAAGAGGCAATACATGCAGAGATCCCTGTCAATTAACAATAGTTATCAACTTATCCTTCAAAATACTTTAAGCTGGTTTAAGGTGAGGTGAGGTGTATTCTTGCCTGGTGCTGTCAAACATAGTTGAATGAAAGCGAAGAATAGCGTAGCTTGGCACTAACTGTACAAATTAATGAGGTACAAAACCAAGAAAATATTCAGTGACAGTTCTTAATCATTGAAAACCAATTTCAACAGTTTGTAGTCTCTCGGCACAGATTTGGATCCCGGACAGGCCCCCAAATTATGACATTCCTAAGCTTAATGTCTTCGTATTCAGTGATAAATACTTAGCTTTTATATGGCGTTAGCTAAGACTCAGTAGGAAGCATAATAAAAATAATATTCCACTAAAATAAAATATCCACTCTGTACAAAACACTGGTCGGGTGAACGAAACTCAACAGTCACTTAAGATTATAATTAGTAATTACTTAATAAAGTTAACACAACACTATAATCAATAAAACAAATCACTTCACTTTAAACATTTGGCAAATAACACCATAATTGAACATTATTAAACTTAATATCTAAATTACAAATTACACAAAGATAAACTAGGTTTCGCCACAAACACTGTCTTCAAATGAGGGAAGAATACACCTAACTTAAGAAGAGGGTGGAAGTACCCAAGTAAACAAAACTAAGGATATCAAGGAGGAGTAATAGGAATAGAGACTTAGACCAAGACAAAGTTGAAGGAAAAGTGAGGGAGCAATCAACAGTTGGCGTGCATATGGGAGTTAAAGAGAAAGTAATAAAGACATAAGACTAAATTATATACAATATATACAATAGTGGAGCGAAAACTTGACAATATATATATATATATATATATATATATATATATATATATATAATATATATATATATATATATATATATATATATATATATATATATATATATATATATATATATATATATATATATATTATATATATATATATATATATATATATATATATATATTATATATATATATGTGTGTGTGTGTGTGTGTGTTTGTGTGTGTGTCTGTGTTTGTGTATGTATCTATATATATATATATATATATATATATATTATATATATATATATATCTATAATATAATATATATATATATGTATATATATATATATTATATATATGTGTGTATATATATATATATATATAAAAATCTATATATATATATATGGTATATAATATATATATATATATATATATATATATATGTGTGTGTGGTTATATATATATATATATATATCATAATATCTTATATATATATATACTATATATATATATTTATATTATATATTATATTCAAACATATGGTTTCAAGTCATAAATTTCTTTGAGCGCAACAATGTATCAGTTCCTTCTATAGGCATCAAGGTATTCAATGAAGGATAAACTATATTTAACAATGCACATCAACAATATTTGCTGCATTAAATCCATTAGCAGTTTTAGACGTCTAAAATCCAGATTGAAGCAATTCACACACTCTGACATTTTAAGACCTCTTCCAGTCATTCTAAAATGGCGTCCGAATTTCACACATTATAACAATAAATCGTCTCTTATTCTCAACATATAACAAGCAACCTCAGAACAGCATCTTAAATCCTTGCAGTACCATTACAATATTTTGTGTTGTATCTGTCTTCTCCTAGAAGTTCATCCCTCCCTAATACTCATGCAGTTTAAAACAAATATACTATAAAGTATACAAACAATTGTAGTCATGTCAACGTTGCTTTTAAACTAGGATATCTTCAGTGTCTTAACATTGTTTAATATGTTTATAGATGGAATGATTGGAAAAGCTAAAGAAATGACAGATGCAATTTCAAGTAGAAAGAAGAAAAAGACTTGTTGATAGACGTTAGCAGTAGGGATAAAGTCAATAATATGGACGTGAACAAAGCCACTATATACTGCTGAAGTTATATGAAAGTTTGTGTGGATAAAATCTTAAAAAGGAATGGCAGTAATTTAAATCCTAAAAGTTAATAGAAGGTTGGCGGATGGAGGGATTAATTTTAATATTTCTCAATATTAAAGGCACAGCCTCACTTATAAAAGTTTCTGAAAATGATTACCTTTCTAAATTCAAGAATTATCGAGGGACCAAAAGTTATTATCTCCCCTTTCATAAAGGGAAGTATGATCGCTGAAAATCAGGAAAACATAAGTAGAAGCTCTCAAAATAAATCCAGTGTAAACCAGAGCTACTACAGAGTACACAAAGATACTCATGTTAGCCATATGAACAGTACCACGGCGCCAGTAGGGACAACTGGCGACTGTAATCAAAATTAAAAAGCATGAGGTCATAAATCCAAACCAATGGGAATACGACTTTCTATATGAGTGACGAATAGCGCCATTTTTTTATATACTATGTTCGGAAGGTATATTTTGTTCTGTGGCCTATGTAGCCAAACTTTTATCTTTGCGCATCACATTTTGAATTTACTAAAACATACCTGTTGAAAATAAATATAGTTGCAATTTATAAGAAATACGACTGTATTGTGTTTGCAGTGCTGCCCAGCATTCATGGGTAAAGAGCAAATCTTGGATGCATGGCATTAAGAGAAAATCCTGGATGCAAGGTATCAAGATCAAACCCAGATTCAAAGGTTCCAGCTGTCTCGTCTTTTCTTCGATGCCAAGCTCCTCTTTTGTGGTATTTACACTCTTGTTTACCATGTCCCGTTGTTCACCGTAGAGGAATATAGACTATCCATTTACATGACTGATTTGTTTGCGTTATCTCATATGTAATGTTGGTATTAAATATGTTTATAGAGCCTATATTATATTAGTGGATGAGGGATCCAAATTCCTCGATCTCAGATTGATTGTTGTTCTGTCAAAGTAAACTCAGAAATTATATTACCACCTCTAAGCAACGACTAGTTTAACCACCTTCTCCAAATCTGAATGAGCTAATTGCCTTCTCCAGATTCAGCCGCTTTAGTTTTTTGCATCTAATACGACTCCGAAGTCTAAACATGAATTAGTGCTCATTACTCTGCGCTTGACTTCAAAGGGAAGATCCGTCAGTGGGCGTTAAGAGAAATAATTTTTTCTTTTGCAAAGTCATGGCCAGGATTTTAAGAAAATGGTTCGACCCTGTATTTTTCTAAGATTATATATACACAAATACACACATGCATATATATATATATATATATATATATATATATATATATATATATATATATATATATATATATTTGGAGCTTCCTTTTATTTTTTCTTTTCTAAGACAAATTGGAAAACTGAAGAAATATTTTAAAAGAATAAAAATACGAGATCTGGAAATGCTGAATCCAGTAAACGCGACCCTAGCTTGTTTTGACCGTTTGGACCACCGTGAGGAATATATTTTGAATCAATCCCCTTGTCCCATGTGAATATGATGGCACTCCACACCTTGTCAGACGCTAATGCCGGCCACATGCCAAATCCCTCGATGGGCCACTCACACTTAAGGGAATAGAGGCCCCTTTTCTATTATATTCTTTTGTATGTAGGTCCCCAGTCCAATTTTACAAGAAGCCATTATCAGCTAGTCGCCCTCCAACTCACAAAAGTTCACACATCTTTATGACCTGTTCCTCCTTGCCTTCTACCTAACCTCTTTCCCTCGCTATTGTTATCGGAACCCTTCCGCCTCCGCTACTCCGCCCACACACACCTGCATGACCAACTGTTGTCCTAAACCTCTTGACCCAGGATAGCCTCAATTGTAGCCCAGCTTTCAATGACCTCTTTCAGGCAGTTAACAAGGATTAGCAGTTGAGATGAAAGCACCCGAGGAGAATCATGCCAGCCTGAACTATTCAACTGGCATAAATATGGCCTGGCATGGCCTACCAAACTGCACTTTGCCCTAGCCAGTACCCGGGTAGTATACTCTGTAGTCCACCCTAACCTGACATGGTTCTAAACTGTCCAAGAAATGGTGTCACGCCCTATGACTCAGCCCAATGCTATCTCCAACCTTCATCTTGATAATGACCCGGCTAGTCTCTTCCTGAACCTACTATCTTGCAACCTGGACTCTGCCCAGAGGTCTGCCTACAACGCTCCACCGATAGCCCTTATTAGTTCCTATACTACATTGCTTGAAGAGAACCATTTGACTGTCCTTGGTGAAGCCTGCAAGCGACCTACATCCTTCAACCAACGTCTTGGCCCTGACTACGCCTGTTCTGTCGACGGACTAAAGTAACAGAAATTGGAAGTTGTTCTGTTGGCCCTTCACCTCCTATTCCTAGCACTCATTGCCTGTTTCAACCGCTTTCTCCTAATCCCACTTCTTAAACATTTCTGTCTCCATCAGAGACTTGTGTGAGCATTTATAATTGTTCAATTGTTTAGCTACCACGGTATACGCACATAAAATAAAGTAATATAGGATTCGTGCAACTAACTCTTGTGTAATTGTTTTTTTATTATTATAATTATTTTGGACTTGCGTATCAGCTCTGACTGCTTTGCAGATTTGTGTAGCCTTTCCCGTTGTGTTCCTTCTCCAGTAGTTCAGCATATTCTGCCAGTGCCAACATTGGGTTAAGTCCAGGATACCAGCAAGAACAAAGGCTCGCTTACAGTGCTCCACTACATAGTGATATTCACTGTAATAATATCAAGTTCTATATCCTCATTTAAGTGCTCTTGCTTGCTACTTGGTGGCACATTTGTCATTGTTATTATACATAGTAGTTTCAGTCCTGAGAGTGCCACAGAACCGAATAGTGCTACTGCATCATATCTTCTGATTTTCTTTATAGATATAAAATTTTTGTGGACAACTTACATTTCACATTCAATCCTTGAAGTAAGCTAATGTTTTTATTACAGATATCTTTACATTTTCTGTTCTTAGCCCTACGTGAACCCTTAAATCAGCTTCCGTGTATTCGCACAAAGTGTAGATTTTTTAGTAGATCCACAATTTGGATTGCTCAGATTTTTTCTTTCAAAACCCGGCATGCAGACTATGAAAGTGGCGACCTTGCCAAGATCTTAGAGCTCTGGTGCGAACAGTAATTTTATTAGTTAATTATCAGACCACTCCCGACTGGCTAAAACTAATTTCCCACGTAAAAGAAATTGATGCTCAATCTAATCTATTGGCAGATTTGGACATTGAAAATCCAGCTTGAAATAACTCAAGCTCCTCTAAGATTTTAAGACCTCTGCCAGTCTTTCTATAATGACGTCCGAATATCACACATTATAATAATAAATCGTCTCTTACTCTCTCTATATAACAAGCAACCTCAAAACAGCAATCAATATCTTTGATCTTAAATCATCGCATTAGCATTACAATATTTTTGCTGTATCAGTCCTTTCATCGATGCTCATCCTTCCTTAATCCTCATACAGTTTACAGTCAATTAATTTTGGAAGCTTCTACTTATGTTATTCTCATATTCAGCGATCATACTTCCTTTTATGAAAGGGAAGTAATCACTTTCTATATTCAAACTTTTGGTTCCTCAACACTATGGTAATCATTTTCAGAAACTTATGTAAGTGAGGCTCTGCCTTTTATATTGAAATACTAAAATTAACCCCTCCATTCGCAAATCTTCTGTTCAATCCTAGGATTTGTATTGCTCCCACTCCCTTTTAACTTTTTATCCCCATGAACATTCACATACTTTCAGCAGCATAAAAGTGCTTTTGTTCAAGCCCAAATTATTGACTTTGTCCATTCTCCAGCATGTATCCACAATACTTTTCTTCTCCTTTGTGCTTGAAGTTGCACCTGTCACTTCCTTATCATCTCTAATCGTTACATTTATAAACATATTAAACAAGAATAAGACACTGAAAATACACTTGTATGATAGCAACGTTTGCAAATGTTTGTAAATGGTTATATTCTACATCATACATTCTAAAATTAAGACTCCTAATTCCTCTTGAAAACCTGCTTTCAAGAGACTCCTAATTCATCTTGAAAACCTGCTTTCAAGAGACTCCTAATTCCTCTTGAAAACCTGCTTACAACGCAATATATCGCACATGACGCGTTACAGGTATGTTTATTCAGTCATAAATTTTCGATATGGTTAAGGAAGTCGAATAAAATCCATTCTAAAATTTCTTCCCACTATTTCATACCAAGCACCTGAATAACACACGCTCCTCTTCTTCTCAATTTAAACGTCAATACCCTTATTCAAATGTGTGATCATTAGTATTAATAGCCAAAAAACTTTAACAATGTCCTTTTTACCTTTATTTTAACTCACAGGAAAGTCGGCTGCTCTCATATATGTCTAACACTTTTTCAAATATCTTATATACGTCATCCACCCAGTTACACTCTCATCACAATACTAGCATCATTCAGGAAATTCCATCAAATTCTCATCTCTACACGTGCATACCCGACTGACCCTCAACTTTTAATTGATTTTAACCAGACAAACGTTTTGGAATTATAACATGCTTCATTTACTAAAAAATTAAAAATAAATAAAAAAATAAAATAAAACCACTTTCAGTATTTCAGTTTACGATCGCCAAAATACGGTTGTTTTATCTTTACAGGATATTTTCATGTGATTAAATTACAACCTTTACCTGATAAAAGACATCGCTCTTCGAAAGCAATTGTAAGAGAACACTGTGACAGAAAAATCACTTGCAACTAACAACCGGAGATCGAGGAATTTAATCCACCACCATAATATAGAGTCTGTAAACACATTTCATACCAAGATTACATTTGAGATAAAGCAAACAAATCAGTTATGCAAATGGATAGTCTATATTCCTCTACCGGTGAACAACGGGACACGGTAAACAAGCGTGTAAATATCGCAAAAGAGAGGTGCTTAGAATCGAAGGAAGAAGAGACAGCTGGGACCTTTGTACCTGTGAGTATCAAGGCAGGGTACGTCATGAGGGGGAATAAAAATATTGTTTTAGTCTCAGGCGAAGGAAGCATAAGCAACATACGTTTGAGCTGTAAAATGATAACCGTTCTTATATTTATATATATATATATATATATATATATATATATATATATATATATATATATATATAATATATAATATATATATATATATACATATATATATATATATATATATATATATATATATATATATATATATATATATATATATATATATATATATATTTTATTTAAACACTAATATTACTGTTGGTCTACCGCTACTATTGTTACTGTTGACAATACCAGTAGTACACATTCGTCATTTTTTACCTTTTCATTGCATCTGGTAAACTGCAGTGATATCAATTCAAATATACGACATATTTTCACCTGAAGGTCTGCATATCACCACTAAGCAACGGCTACTTTAACATCCTTCCCCAATTCTGAATGAGGTAATTACCTTCTCCAGATTCAGCCACTTTATTCTTTTGCTTTTCCTCCGATTCCGAAGTCTAAACATGAATTAGAGCTCATAACTCTGCTCTTGACTTCAAAGGGAAGATTCGTCAGCCGGCGTTAAGAGCATCCACTTTTTCCCCTCCAGTCATGGGCAGGTTTTGAAGTGATTTATTCGTCTCTGCGCTGGTTTTTTTCTTGTTTACAATCTTTCTGTTATTTACGGAATTCACTCGTTCCCCCAAAACGTTTCCGAAAGTACACACGATAACCTTTTCTTTTTTATTGTCAATAGCTGTACCTTCAATATGGTCAGCATTCCTAAAGAAAGACTTAACCAAAGTCTTAGAATAAAAGGAAACAAAGAAAAACATCACAGAACTGGAACAAACAAGACAATCACCCAAGCAATTTCCATTACAAATTTGGAACTTGATCCTTGCAAGCACTCAGGAAGCAGTGGCGATTTGCAAGTCCGTGAAAAAACAGGGTAAATCCTATTTCAACTGTTTCCAAAATTTAGCACCTTTTTATAGTTTTCTGTAAAAGACAACTATTAAGATGCTTTGTCTGTCCGGATTTTTTCTGTTCGCCCTCAGATCTTAAAGGGCTCAAAATTGTTATGTTGGTCATCCACCCTCAAAATTTAAGTTAGCCATGCTCGTGCGTCTGGCAACGTTATAGGACAGGCCACCAACGGGCCTTAGCTGAACGTTTCATGGGCCGCTGCCCATACATAACTATATGCAGTAGAGAAAACTTGATAGCCCCGGAGAAACTTCGGCGCATTATTTACTAGTTATATGTAGGAACAAGCATTTGCATACTAAGTGGGTAAATAAATACAAAAATTAAATTACCAGAATAAAAAAAGATCGCCAACGGTAATTGTGTAAAAAGGTTGGATATTGAAAAGTAATGGACTCTTTATACTGACAAGTGAAATCAGCTAAAATGGTTAATTCGACGCATGTAAACGAAAATTACAAAACTGACCAGATGCAGCGCTGCCCACCCTTACTAATCAACTTACATCAGTTAGAGGAATGTGTTATCAATACACATCATTTTATATATATATATATATATATATATATATATATATATATATATATATATCTATATATATATATATATATACACACATATATATATAATATATATATAAGATATATATATATATATATATATATATATAAATAATATATATATATATATGTGTGTGTGTGTGTGTGTGTGTGTGTGTGTGTGTGTGTGTGTGTATAAATTCTATACTTTTATTTAGCTTCCTTTTCTGTCAGTTTATTTGTTTGTCAGGGTCAAATCTTCTAACTCAGTTTTCAACCTATTCCCTTCCTTTGATGGATCTGAAATTTTGAATGGTTACTCATTCCCAGTGACGATGCAACCTTATATTATCAGTAGGTCAGCAGTGACCTCTAGTGACCCTACAACGACCTTTCCCAATGTCTCAGGATTTGCATTAATCCCTTTGGATTTTTCATACCTTCTTTGGCTGAGTAGAATAAGTTATCTATACTGATTTTTTAAACCTTGTTAGGCCGTACGGGCTCACACGTTAAATTGCTTCAGCTGCAATCATAAACCGGTTAAAATTCCTATTTAAAATAAAAAGTATAAAAAAAAAATAAATACAGAAAAAATTAACACATGCTTTTATTAAAATGTACTAAAAAGTAAAAGATAATTTTTGAGATAAACCAGGATTTTGAGACAGCTACTCATCTGTTCAAAAATAAAAGGGAGGGGGACAAACATGGAGGGTATGCTAAAAGAAATAACAATAATATATTTCTTGTAGTATTTCTTTCAGTGTAGATCATGATTAATTGTAAGAAAATTCTGTTGTATCTCAACAAATTTATTTTTACTTAAGGTACCTTTTGATAAAAGCTTTTTCTTAACTTTTTTTACGCACAATATATATAAATATAGATAGATAGATAGATAGATAGATAGATAGATAGATAGATAGATAGATAGATGGATACTCAGCGAGAACACTGTGTTAAAAAACCTCGCCTTTATCTTGCGACTGAATAAACATAATCCTGGGTGCAGTGGAGCTATTTTTAGCATGAGAGAGAGAGAGAGAGAGAGAGAGAGAGAGAGAGAGAGAGAGAGAGAATGAATTTGGTAAAAGGAGTATTTCTCCGGTGCAAAATGACGTTTACAATTCACTCAACCGTTTCTATAGCTAGTTCGATTAGTACTGATGTTTAAAAGATTCTTGCATACATAAACTAATTAAGGAAAATTTTTCTTGCTATCATAATAGTTTTCACATTTTTTAATCCTTTTTTCAAAATGCCGGCAACGGCTGCAGAGAGAGAGAGAGAGAGAGAGAGAGAGAGAGAGAGAGAGAGAGTGAGTTCAATGAATTATTAATCCTCAAACTTCTGAGTAAAAATCGTCTGAAAGAAAATTTCGATTTACACAACACAAGAGCAATACCGTATGCTGCATTTGTTTTTTTTTTCTTTCGCGTTTTCTTTTATTCATATAAATAATTTTTCTGACGCTTCTTCCACCTCAGAACCACTTATTTAATGAAATTCTCCCACTCCTTCCTTCCATCTAGTAATTGAAATGTCTCGATTCTTTGACCGAGTTATATTCCTTTAAACAATCAAACCATATCAAACGATCTTTTGTTCTTATATATTTTTTTTTATACTTTGACATAATTTCTATATATTTGTTTACTGAGACACCATCTATTTCTATGAATATATTATATATATATATATATATATATATATATATATATATATATATATATATATATATATATATATATATATATATGAATAACTTGATCACGAAGTATTTAAAACGCGATGCTATGTATAAATAAAGGTTTTTTGCCACGAAGGAAAAAATGAATAAGTGAGATAGCCAAGTACTTTCGGTCCCTGTTCAGACCCGTTTACTGAGGCAAACTGATTTTACAGAGAACAACATAGTCAAAAGAAGGCTTAATATACAAACTGACACTACAAGATTAGCAATAAGGGCGATTTTCACTCTACAGAAAGGAGGAGCCGCCTGAGGTACACACCTTGAAGGATACACGCAGAAAATAAACAAGTGATTCTTCCAGAAAACAGTACATTTTGAAAAAAAAATAAACACGGGAGCATATACAATTTAATATCATGAAATTTTTACAAAAATTTTCCCCCACCCCCAAAAATTATTATTAATGAAAAGATGAAAGAAAATATAAATATATATATATATATATATATATATATATATATATATATATATTTTTTTTTTCTTTCATCTTTTCATATATATATATATATATATATATATATATATATATATATATATATATATTATATATATATATATATATATATATATAGAGCAAGAGAAAAGAGGGAGAGAGGAATATCGAACCAGAGAGAAGAGGAGAGAGCGAGAGAGAGAGAGAGAGAGAAGGAAGAGAGAGACAGAGACAGAGATGAGAGAAGAGAGAGAGAGAGAAGAGAAAGAAAATACTAACATATACATGTGGGACTAATTTATTAGTTGTTCATTTATTTTAAGGTCCTTCATAAACATTTTACAAATCTCCGATTCGATGTAAATGATTTACCGTCTAAATTGAATAATTTAGTGCCATCCACAAATTTCATTGTTGAAATTGAAAATAACAATGTCAATCTCTTTCTATATGTAGTAATACATAGAGAATCTTTCCAATGCAAATTCAGTATTTATAGAAAACCCACAAATAATTTAACATATGTACATTTTTATTCTGGCCACCATCTTGATATTAAAATTTCAATTTTTTTTTCTATGTTCCTACGCGCTTTGCATATCACGAGTCCACAATATCTGGACCAAGAAATAGAATACATAAAAAAGATAGGAAACGATCTCTGCTACCCACCTCATTTAATTGATTTATATTATCAAAAAGCTCACAAAAAGTTTTATAGTGTTGCTATTAATGAAAAAGAAATGCGTAAAAATGTACTTAGCTTACCTTATTTTTCGTGGATTGACAAACCATAAAAATCAATATTTTAAATCGTTTAATGTTAATGTGGTGTTCTCTTATAACAATACCAATTAAAGATATTCTAATTAAGAATAGTCCCGTAACAAATAACAACATCATTTACAAAAATTCCTTGTAAGGATTGCCCCATCGCTTTACGTTGGTCAGTCAAGTAAAAATTTTGATGTGTACGTATTAAGCAGCATATGTATTCAGTTAGAAACAGCCCAGATTCAAATGCACTGTTTATCCATCTGAGTGAAAAAATCTCATTGTATTAATTGGGGTGATACCTCGGTAATGCTACGATGATTAATGATTATGTTTCAAGAAATTTACTGGAATCGGCAATTATACAAATCACTAATAAAAACAACCTAAATCTTAGTCTGGGAATGTACCATTTGGACATATATATTTGTAAGATGTTTATGAAGGACCTTAAAATAAATGAACAACTAATAAATTAGTCCCACATGTATATAGTCATTATTTCTTTCTCCTCTTTCTCTTGCTCGATATATATATATATTTATATTTTCTTTCGTCTTTTCATTAATAATCATTTTTGTTGGGAAAATTTGTGTAAAAATTCAAATTAAATTGTATATGCTCCCGTGTTTTTCAAAATGTACTGTTTTCTGGAAGAATCACTTGTTTACTGAGTGTATCCTTCAAGGTGTGGCTACCCTCAGGCAGCTCCTCCTTTCTGTAGTGTCAGTTTGTATATTAAGCCTTCTTTTGACTATGTTGTTCTCTATAAAATCAGTTTGCCTCAGTAAAGGGTCCGAACAGGACCAAAAGTACTTGCCTATCTCGCTTTTTAATTTTTTCCTTCGTGGCAAAAAACCTTTATATATATATATATCATATATATATATATATATATATATATATATATATATATATATATATATATCTATATATATATATATATATATATATATATAGTAATACTTTGGGTTACGAACTGATTAGTATATGAATTTTTAACTTAAGAAGTGACGCAACTCATTCTTTGGAATACGAATTTCACTTGGGAATACGATGGGCGCGAATCCATCATGGGATGCGGGCCACCTGATTGTTTACACTCGGAAAATTCGGATCGATTGAGTTGGGGATCTGTGAACGCATTTTTTTTTCGGCCAAAAACTTAACGCCTGCGTTGTTTACATTCGGACATCGGATGAGCGTGGGATCTGCGAACGCATTTTTTGTTTTTTCAGCCAAAAACTAACGAGGGTCACGTGACTTCCTCCCACGCATCCCTGACCCTTTTTAAACCATAACTCTTTCACTATCTCGCTGGCGGTAAGATTGAACGCATCTGTCCGTGATACGCTCTCAAATTTGCTTAGTGATTTGCGCACGTGTTGTGTTTCCGGGATAGTGCTTATACAATTACTATTACCCAAATACTAAAGACAATGGCTCCCAAGATGACGAAGGCAAGCAGCAAGAAGGAAAGCATAAGAAAGAGGGAGATGATTACAGTCGAAATGAAGAAGGAAATTATCCAAATGCATGATAAAGGCGAGCGCGTGAAAGACATTGTAGCATTCTTCAAGCGGTCGCAATCAAGGATCTGCACTATTTGAAGAAAAAGGAAGAAATTAAAGCCAGTAAAGCATCAAAAGGTGTCACAGTATTGACGAAACAACGGCCTTATATTCTCGACGATTGTAGAAAAATTTGCTCATGGTTTGGATAAACGAGAAGCAGCTGGCAGGAGATTCCGTAGTGAGAGCATCATTTGCGAAAAGGCTCGTAAGAGTGCAACAAATTTGTTTATCGATAATGGGGTGGGTCCATTTCTATAAAATTTTAAAGAACAGGCAAAAAGCAAGCCTCCAAACAGAAAAATATTTTTTCAAAATTGTGAAAGACAACACAGTGTCGCGTAAGCGTAAAATTAGTGATCTGTGGGAACGGTGCTCTCTAGAGAAAGAACCAGAAAGTTCTTCAGAAGTGTTCATGGAGGGAGATTTCCCCCCCAAGCCCTAACCCTCTCCTCCTCACCCTTCCCCTCCTCCCGTCTCCGTCAAGCCAGCAGCCACACTCGCCAAAGGTAAAGTTCAGGTTTTACTGTGCATGCATATTAAATCTAGTGTTTATATTTAATTTCATTCTTCAATTTTATAATTTTATGTACTTCCTACACGAATTTTCAACCTTAGTGAACAAAATAAATGGAAAAAATAGAATTGAAAATGGTCATTCATGGTCGGGTGGTAACGGCAAATTATTTGCTTTTATAACATTCTTATGGGAAAATCCATTTAGGTTACAAATTTTTTAGGTTACGAAGCAGGTTCTGGAACGGATTAAATTCGTAACCCAAGGTATTACTGTATATATATATATATATATATATGTATATATATATATATATATATATATATATATATATATATGTATATATATATATATATATATATATATATATATATATATATATATATATATATATATATATATATATATATATATATATATATATATATATATATATATATATATATATATATATATATATATATATATATATATATATATATATATATATATAATATATATATATACAGTAACCTCCCCGTTAACACAAGGGTTACGTTCCTGGAGATGTCGTGTTAGCCGAATTCGTGTTAACAGGGAAGTATTTCTCCATAAGAAATAATGGAAATAAGGGGGTTAACGTTCCAGGGCAATGGGAAAACTTAATCTATTTTGGGATTTTGCCAGAAAAAAAAAAAACACTCTACTTAATATATTTTTATATACAGGTAGTCGTCCTACTTACGAACTATGCAACTTATGACAGACCGACTTTACGACAGCTACGACAATATAATAATAATATAATAACTAATTTAATGGTATATTTGGGCTAAAATACGTCGAGCGCGCATATGATAGTTTTTCCCGCTACCGGCAGCGCGCTCATCTCCGAGAAATTTATGAAGAGAGGAAAAAACGGACCATTCAAACAAAACTAAGCATGTTTATGTTTAAACCAACATCTCAGTCTACCCCTGTCCCCACTACCAGTAGTACTACCACGGAATCGGATGACCCGGACGATCCGCAGCCATCCCCCAGCAGACAATTAATTTCTTCTTTTTTTTCAAATTTCAAATGTTTCGTAATTTTTATTTTTTTCTGTACTGTATGTTCATGTTTTTTCTGTACTGTAAATCAATTCTATCTATGCATTACTGTAGTTTTGTTTGGCCTGAAATTTTTAAATAAAGAAAAAAACATAATTTACATACTGTTAAATAAACAGACTTTGTGGTAATTACATACCGGTACGTAACATAGACGTGTTGGCAACAGTACAAAATGCGGTCGCTAGAGAAAACAGCAGACGATGTTTTGTTTATATTTTCAGAAGTAAAAAAAATTTTGTTTTGCGAAAATGGTAAGATTCGTATTTTTGTAATTATTTTGTTTATTTCTGTTTTGCAAATAAATCAAATATAATAACAAATTATGCATTTAATTTAAACCTATAAATAAATAAAAATATGTATATAATACGTGTAGCCGATTGTCAATGCAAATGGCGGATAAGAAAATGTAAACAGACCAGACAGATGGTCTGAATGCCTACAATAAAAATGTTAAATACAGTAATAAAAGTAAGTATTAATCAAGGAGTTCGAGCATGATAAGATTTCATATGCTAAACGTAATAATAGGTACTATACATGCACATTTTTGGGATGATATAAAATGTATATGTAGGCTAGTAAGTTGTCAATGAAAATGCAAACGAACAAATACGTACATGTACACGCATGTGTTTTGAATATGTAAAAAAGGATAAAAAGACAGCACAAACATGATTCAATTTACTCAATATGCTGAAAGAAAGACAGTATACAGTGCATACTTTGGATATAATATATGATAGATAGTATGCGGTAGGTACAGAATACATGTACATAGGCTATGTGGTTCGTAGGTATAGAATACATGTACATAGGCTATGGGCTTCGTCGACTTATGACAAGATCAATTTACGACAGCTCTGCCAGAACCTAATGCCGTCGTAAGTAGACGACTACCTGTAGTAAAGTACGCACTATTATGTTAACCAATGCTAGAATATATTGGCTCTTCTCACTGCGAGGGCTGGCTTCACACTGAGCCAGCAGGCAAGAGAGAGAGAGCACTGGAAAGGTGGGGTGAGTCAGATTCTCGCCACACCTCCCGCGCTCTTGCTCTCAGCGGAAAATTCAAATCGTGTAACATCGAATATTACGTGTTAGCAGAATTTTTCTGTATGATTTTGAACTCGTATAAGATCGAAATCGTGTTAACAGAACTCGTGTTAACGGGGAGGTTACTGTATATATATATATATATTATATATATATTATATATATATATATATAGTATAGATATATATATATATATATATATATATATATATATATATATAATATATATATATATATATATATATAGCTATATATATATATATCTATATATATATATATATATATATATATATATATAATATTATTATATATATATATATATAATATATATATATATATAAATATTAATATAATAATAATAAAACTATATATATATATGAGTCATATCACATTACCATGATTCATATACATACATCGAGCTACAAATGTCCTTTAATATCTATTTTGCTGTACCTTGGAATTAATACATTTTCATATATTCTTAACCGAAGGGGAATTTTTTTAGGTGATAAGAGATTTGTCGGCTCTGGGCGTGAACCATTGAAACCAAAGAAATCCATGACAACAGTGAAGCTTTAACCCACACCACCACCAGTGGTGTGGGTAAGCCAGCATATGAAAATATATTAATTCCGATGTAGAACGAATTAGATATTAAAGGACATTTGTAGCTCGATGTATGTATATGAATCACGGTAATGTGATATGACTCGTATAATAGCTACATGCTGTTAAAAAGCACTACAATGCTACCAAGGTCGAGGTGGGTTGATTCAGTCTCCAAACAATGAATACCTTAGAGCGACAGGTATTTGGAGGTGAGAGTCAGCATAAACTTATGGCCTCTTGCGGTGGTGGTGTGGGTTAAAGCTTCACTGTTGTCCTGAATTTGTTTGGTTTAGATGGGGAGACGGTTACTTGGAGAGAGCCGAGATGGCTCTGCAACATTTTTCCTGTTTTGTGAAAAGTGCTTGGAGATTCTGGGCAGGAGATGGGTAAGAATTACTGTGCTTTAGCCAAAAGTGTGGCTTGACTGTATTTTTGATATTTTGTAAAGATGCTCTATTTCATTTAATCTTTTGACTTTGTCTTTACAATTGTGTGTGCTCATTAGTGTATTCTTCTGTTCTTTTAAACAGGCGGATCTAGTGGAGGGGACTATGTTCTGGTAGGGGGAACCATATTTGGAGGAATGGTGCGACTAATTACTTTATAGACTGACATTTTATGGGGGTTATCTGAGTTAATTGAACTTTGAGTTATCATTCCATTTGATCGTCCTGTAAGAATCTGAGTTATTCAATTAATACTTTACTTTGAATAAACAAATATTTTTGTAGTTCCGACTCTGATTTGATCACCTAATGAAATGGAGAGGTTATCGAGAGAGAGAGAGAGAGAGGTTGCGAGTTGAGAGAGAGAGAGAGAGAGAGATAGAGAAGGGGCTATTGCCTATGTCAGAGAGAGTGTTACCAAAAACCCAGTTTGCCTTCCGCTTCTGGCTATCGCTACCAAAGTGAATAACGAGGCGGTGGCCCCGTTATTATATATATATATATATATATTATATTATATATATATATATATATATATATATATATATATATATATATATATATATATATATATATATATCTATATATATATATATAATATATATTTCTAGTATTATTTATATATAAATATTTCTCTCATGGCCATGTTTTCCATTGAAGACAGTGTGAGCAAAGGAGACAAGCTTTCTGCTCCTCCTTGTTTTCCAATTTGAAAATGGCAATAGATTTGTCAGGCTCCCAAGTAGCCTTCCATTATATTCCTCCTACGCCTTGCTAAAATGTCACTCTAAATTCACCTTTATGATTTGTTGGCCGAAGATGTTCTATTCCAGCTAAAACCTTGTCCCTAGGATGCAAACAAATTGAGGTCTAACTCTCTCACCTGACCAGCATGAGGCACTGAAAGCCGGCAGTTTGGGGAGGTCATAAAAGGCCAGGATAGAGGCTGAGCAAGAGAGATGCAAACCAAATACTATTGAAGGAGCATGCACCTCGTGGCTTTCCTACTTTTCTTTGTTCTGACAGGAGCTTCCTTATCCAAAAGCCTCTCAGTATTAAATTACAAGAACCCTTGATAGACGCTCTATTGATGATGATCCACACAATCGCCACTTAGCATTTAAGGTAAAGTCTGGGTAGAATTGAATTTCATATAGAAATTTAGGCCAAAGGCAAAGCACTGTGACCTATGAGGTCATTCAGCACTAAAGGAAATTGACAGTAAAAAGACTTGAAAGGTATAACAGGAGGAAAACCTCGCAGTTGCACTATAAATCAATTGTTAGGTGTGGGGGAAAGT
>NC_061089.1:77337787-77347787 GCF_015104395.2 Macrobrachium nipponense
CATGGCTGCTTACCAGTGATACACTTGCGTAGTCTCTTCAGTGTTAATTCACTTGTGATGATCCTCTGAAGGACATCTTCCATATGTATTCAATTATGTAGTAAACTACTGAAGCTTTTCTTTTGCTTCATCTACTGTTTTGGGTTTGTGTTTAGAACTCATCAATTTTCTTCCCTGTCATATCCTCTATCATGTGGCTAGGGTCTCCAATGTTTGTCAGCATCTGCCTGACACTATCATTTTAGCGACAGATTTCCAGGTACTGTAGTGTGAGAAGTCCTTTCTGATGTGACCACCGATAACAGAATTTTACATGAATCTGGGTACTCTCCCCTTAAATTAAGGCATCAGTCCATATCAGTACCTTTTATGTGGGCGGATGTAAACCAATAAGGATATCAAGGATAGGGAGTCTTATCCTTGCTGGCCTCATTTGTAAAGTTGAGGACCAATTTACTTTCATGGGCATCTACTAATGTTTCTGCACCAACTGCTACTTCGGTGGGGATGAAGGTGTCATGCACATTTATGGCATAAATTCTTGGTCTCAAGTGAATGCCAATGGTCTTGTCCAAGAAATGAATAAAACAAGGGAAAGACTTCAGCAATTTATCACAAAATTGGCTATGGGACAGCCTATAGATAACAGGGAAATGCTTCGACAGGACAATTGTCATTGGAGTAGCCCCATAGACACCCTATGATAAGAGTGTCACTGAGAGCATTAAGCTACAAATGTCCTTTAATATCCAATTCACTCTACAGTGGAATTAATATATTTTCTTAAATGCATACACACACATATATTTTATATTTAAAAACAGTGGATGCACGAGACTTCAGTATTTAAGCGAATACCACTGGAAAATGACAGGCAGAAGTTCAGTACCAAGAGCTTTTATGTGTTAATTCACGAAACTTCGGGGCACGAAGAGGACATTTGAGAAGGTTACAGAGTAAACAAAAAGAACACAAATACCAGATGGTTAATTGTCAAAGGGTAATAAATAAAGAGATAATCTAGAATAATCCTGGATCACGCCGTCACTAACTAAAAGCATAGATAAAACTATATGAGATACGGAAGAGTAGCCATACAAAATCGAAAAACATGTATAAAACATAATAATTTTATGTTGCTTATAATTATCCACAATTTTTTTTAAATCATGAAGGCAAGGAGCTTAAACAAACCAAGATTTTAATTTAGAGCAAATCTATTATATGACTTGTTAAAACAAGATTCAGTGACATCCCTTTTAACTGTGTCGTTACACAGGACTGAGGATCTTGCTTCACTCTAGTCAATAGGATAATCTAAATCTCACATATGTACGAATTGTGCATTCGATATTTGGCCAGATCCCACAGGATATTGCCATTATCCTAAACTCATTATCCAACACATATCAGGAACTAAAGCCCCATCGTATATATAATAATTATTATATAAACTATTATTGGTATATCTTAATAATATATTATATATTATTATTATAATATATTGAATAATATACTTATATAATAATGACTATATTGTATCAATATATAAATATATATTATGATAGTATAATTAATATATATCTATATATAATTATATAATATAGTATATATATATTGAATATATAGGTGTTATATTATAACCATATAATATATATATATATATATATATTAATACTATATAATTTATATATAATAATCATAATATATATATTATATCTATAATAAATATGAATATATATGAAGACTATATAGTAATTGTAATATTATATATTGTAATAATATATATATCATATATATATATAATATATATATAATATATTATATATATAATAGTATAATATTATATAAATACATATAATATATATAAGTTATATATATATATACTAATATATAAATAGTATAATCTATATATATATATAATATCTATATAATAAAATACATTATAATATATATATATATATCTTATTATAATATATATATCTATATATTAATATATAATATATATATATAATATATACTATTATTTTACTATATATTTATATATCATTAATAATATAGTATATATATATATAATAATATATATATATTATAGATATCTATATATATAATACACACATTTATAGATATATATATATTATATATATCTATATTAATTATACATAATATATATAATATATATGATATATATTTATATATATACCAAAAGTATAAAAACCGCTTCCCGAGTGATGGCAATGCTTCGCAGCCTTAGGAAAATGCTGGTAACACAGCAGCTTACACTCAAATAGACTAAAAAAGTGTTTTAATGGGTAGGGGCAGCCTCGAGAAGTTATCAAGGTGGGAGTGGATCCGATGGGGGAGGAGGGGAGCAATCTTGTGTTCAGAAGGGGTTGTTGGGGGACGCAGTATTCAATGGGTGAAGAGGGCTAGGTAGACATCTGATTTGATGGGCGTATTACGAAAGCGCGGATTCAGAATTGAAACCATGTTCAAAAAGTGCGACAATACTTGCCGTCAAAAGAGCGGCGTTTGTTTCGTCTTCACCAGATTTAGCTGGGAAAATATTTTTTCAACACGGGCTGAAGAGTGTGACACATGAAGTCAGGCAATAAACCAGACTTGGACTGCCCATTTCCATCTACTATATTCCTTAAATTATACCAAAATTCCGGTACTTCTGCGAAAGCATGGGAAGCAATGTCTACTTTATCCAAATAAGGGCCCTCTATTCTTCTTGTTAAGTCATCAAGCTGATACTCAGACACTAAAGAAGGAAAGTCCAGGCCACGTTTAATGATGGACTCCATCTGTTTTTCAGTAGTTATTGCTTCCTTTGGATACATGTTGTGCGACATAGCAATGACACTGTCTTCTTCTAAAGGAAACCTCTCGCATATCTGACAAGAAAGTTGTGACAAGAACACTAAGTAGCTGTCTGACCGACACCTGCTTTCATTTTTCTTTAGATTGTCTGTCTCAGGACTTTCTGTACATAATTTTCAAGATTTCGAAGACTCACTTTTTTATTCAGTTTTTAAGCTTTGAGTTAATTTTTCAAGATCCTGGAAGATTTTTCAAGCGCTGATAGCACGGGACTAGTGAGTAGGGGGCAACAGACTTTAACGTCTGGCTAACTCGCTTATGATACAAATTTCAGCCGCTCTTTTGATGGAAAAAGAAATAATAACGCTTTCGTGAAAAACGCGACTCTTTCATAAAACGCCCGACATGATAAAGCTTACGTGTTGTTATGCTTCGGATTTTTCTATTCATATTTTACGATGTTCTCATATTTTTTTTCTACTCCATTTCCTCATTTTTTATTTATACAACCCTAAAGATAACGGCAATTGTGTGCGTAGGTTACAAGAGAGGGCTTCAGCAAATCCAGGATAAATGTGAAATTTCCCTTTGCATATTTTTCACCTAAATGTCATTCATGGTACCGTTATATATATTTCTGAGAGAAAAAATTACCTTTTTCCCCGTTTGTAATGGACAGTTTATCATTATATATTTTGAGTATATCTTTTCCCCTGATAAATCTTTCGAAAATAAAAGTGGAGAAAGACGGGATTCGAAATTCGTATTAAGTATGAGGACTTATTTCATGCATGCAGCATTCTCTCTCCCAATATCCTTCGAATAATAGAATAAGATTATTTTTTGTGAAGCTGATACTTGAATGTATTATGAGTTGAAATTAGGCTGAAAAGTGCAACTCACGGTTTTATTCTCAGTAGTCTGGCTCTCAAATCACACACTTTCTTGGGAAAACGTTTGATAAACAACGGTTTAAGTAGTAGGAGTTTCAACAAATATCTGACAAGTTCTTATACAAAAATAATCAGCACGCACATTGACATTACTAAACGTCCTACACACGTACATTTAAATTTGTGTGAGTGTGTATATATATATATATATATATATATATATATATATATATATATATATATATATATATATATATATAGTATATATATATATATATATATATATATATATATATATATATATATCTATATATATATATATATATATATATATATACATCATATATTACATATACATACCTACATACATAAACATATATATGCATATCTACATACACACAATACATACATACATACATGCTATAATTACCTAGGTTGAATAATCCACTCCCAGTTAGCATGATTGCTACAACTAACTGTGTTGCTTTACTTAAGGAAGCAGTTATCATTAGCAACCGATTTGGTTGTAAGTAATCATTTTACCTTAAAGAGAATAACGATAAACAATGCATATAGTATTAGTCATATGGATTATCCACTTTTTGACCACATCATATACTCGTATATATAAATATATATTATATATATATATATATATATATAATATATATATATATATATATATATATATATGTATATATACTATATATCTATATATATATATATATATATATATATATATATATATATATATATATATATATATATATATATATATATATATGATATATATTCATATGTATATTTTATACGTTGTGTATACATATATATTATATTTATTTATATATATTAATATAATATATATTATATAATATATATATATATATATGTATATGTGTAATGTATATGTATATGTATATGTATAGTAATATATATATATAATATATATATATTATATCATATAGTATATATATATATATATTATTATATAATTATCTATTAATGATGTGGTCATAAGGTGGATAATCTATATAGCTAAGACTATATGCGTGCACTATGAAGTGTAAATAAAATTGTTTATCGTTATTCTCATTAACGTAAAATGATTACTTACAACCAAATCGGTTGCTAATGATAACTGCTTCCTTGTGTAAAGCAACACAGTTAGTTGTGGCAATCATGCTAATTGGGAGTGAATATTCAATCTAGGTAATTATAAATCTTCTAAGGGCTGGTGTTCCCTATCTTATGCGTACAAGTTACTGTCCCTCATCTTTTCCCTTCGTAATTATTTATACATTTTAAAAACAGTCCTGATATGAATAAGCAGCGTTACGAATTGTTGCCGTAAGAACCAACTATAACCCAGGAGGAAACTCACAAGAAATTATATCTTATATTAATATTCGTATGTTGGTTACGCTACTCCTACCATATGTTCGGTCAGTAAAGAAGTTGGAAAGATTTCTGAAAAATTAATGTCACAGAACTGTTAGAGTAATCTGAAGATTAAGAAAATACATATAAAAAGTTATCCTTGCCAATAACCATGCCATCACAGATAGCATTCTGATGGTTAATAGCGTATTCTGTCTCCCTCTAGCATTTTGTACGAGATGGAAAAACTTATAGATATTCCACTGTTTATATACAAGGAATGACAGGTGACATTCAGTGTTGTAATAAATGAGAAGGCCTATATTTAACAATCTACTCTTTGTAACTTTATTCCGAGTGTGTGTGTGTGTGTTTTGTTTTTATTTCTAAACATTTTTTTTATATAATATATGCACGTGGTACATACACAATTCGAAAATTTTGCAAAGACTCCAGGTTTATTCTGAAAAATTAAACTGGAGATATGGCTCTATCTATAAATCTTTATTTTCATGATTAATCTGAAGTCAATGAGAAAGACACTCTTCAAATAGAGCTAAATTGGAGCCCCCAATTTTAAGGGAAATGAGAGAGATAAATTCTTGTTTCTTTGTGGAATAAGTTAGTAAAGGTTTAATATTATGTGACGCAATAGGATTATATTCATGTTAAAATAAGTTCTACTGGTGCATCATTGATAATGGAAATGCACTGACGGATATAATTAATAAAGTAAGGTAATTCATTAAACTTTCACTTTGCTATGTTTACTGCATCCACCTACACTTCCACTCCTAAAACACACACATCATATATAATATATATATATATTAAATATATATATAAATAGTTATATATATATATATATATATATATATATATATATATATATAATATATATATATTATATATATATCTATATATATATATATATATATTGCGTATGCGTTGTTCTGGCTTTCTGTAAATACGCGTAACCTTACCCCGGAATAAAATATATAGCAGTTGGGCATAATTAGGATTGACGAACACATATCCATTGCATCATGATTCTACTACATCAATAACGAAAGAACAGAGCTTGAAGTATGCTGATTCTAGAACGAATGGCCCGATATAACAATATTTCTATGTCCCCTTAAAACACCATGGGGACTGATTGTACTATCGTGTATAAGCTATAAATAGCATCATGTTCAACATTTACAATTTATGTTACATAGCAAAATGGTGACGAAAGAAAAGGAGATAGTAGCTAAACACTCGTATATATTTTTTGAAACCACTGGTAGACTTCAGAAAAAAATATTGCAGTTTTTTAAAATTTTGCCAATCACTGGAATTCACGACTGTGCACTTTTTAACTTTCGCTTCGATCCCAATGGACTATGAAACGAGGGACAATCAAGGCAGAATACGTTGCCTGAAGTGGATTGCATGAAAGTATGGGCTGTGGCACGGCACACTGGAAACTCCACTATTGAGTCGTGGTCGTGTAATAATTCTGAACTGAAATCAACACTGAGCCTTGAGTGTTTCGTATTCATTTTAAATAAAGCGTTTAAATTCTACCTTGAACTACTGAAGTGCAGTCGAGTAATTTGTCTGAAGTGGTGCATAACGAATGTTATGTAAAACCGATTTACTGACTGTTTTCCAAAAATCCTTATAAAAAAAACTATGAAGAAAACGATTTTGGAAACAATGAATTTTGGAAATATGAATGGTCTTTTTTTTTTGTTTTTTTTTTTTTTTTTCTTTGGGCGTTGAACATGCTAATCAGTTAATACTTTTGTCAAATACTTCTGTTAAAGAAGCAAAGCTAGTATTTATGCTGCCTTGCCTAGTCATTGGCGATACGAAACCTATGGTAAATACTAGCGAATTGCTTAAAAAAATTAGGAGCAATATAATTTACATTGCAACAATTTACCTCAGTTTACCCATGATAAAGAACTAACCCCCAGAAACCTTAACAATGGCCAAAAACTAAAGGTAACAAATAAAGCATTTCCCCTTAATGCGCGTAGGAGAGGTGGGGAACAATGTCCGCCCAAAACGATGCCCATCTTCACACAATTTAACATCACCCAGGTACCCAATACAGTTTAAGTATGCAATGCACACGTAAAAAGTGAACCATTTCTAAGAAATTTAAAAGAGCTGTGTTTTTACAAGCAGCAGGGACAAGGCACTTACAAAGGCAATGAAGAGTATAGAGGCCTCACCAGAGGCAGCTCTCTCTTGCTACAGATAAAATAATAAACAAAGCAAACGATTGCTGACCTTGCCTTGGAAGAATAACTCGGTGGCATTCCAAGCGTCACTCTTCCTACCTCAGGATGCGTAGATCAGAATCTGAAAATCAAAATGAAATATTTGTAATACGTGAAAATTCAACGATATATTTTCGCCATATTTGTGTTTTTCGAATTTTCCTTGTCATTACCTGTCTTAAAAATTTAAGTATCAGGAGTTGGGTATGTATTAGTTTTTAGGTTTTATTAAAGAATTAATAAAACCTAAAAACTAATACATACCCAACTCCTGATACTTAAATTTTTGGTTTGTTTCTTTTCATTTTATATTCAAATCTTTTTCCTTTCGCTCACTGATCGCTTTAAAAATAACTTTTTTGTCCTGTCTCTGCACGAAATATTTCAATACAGTCTTCACCTATACTTTCAGAAAACGTCTATTTTCATTAACTTGGATTTTTTATATACAGTGACAGCCAAAACTATAATTGTTGAAACTTACACTCAAATAACAGATTTAATTTGTTATGAAAACTCTTAATTGGAATTTAATATCCAGAATAAAAAAAATAACCTGAAAACAGTGACCCATAATTCTATCTGTCTTCCATTTGGCAACCAGGTTTCCTCATATTTCTACGTGATCAGTCTGGAAATTATAATATTCCCACTAAATACTATTCAATTATTTTCAATAGGTAACCTTAAACCCCAAACCTACTTACAATTATAGCCCTGAACGCCAATTCCAATCAAAAGAAAGAACGTGATTACTCATTTTTTTTAAAACTGATACTACCTATCTCCAAAATTTAACAGTGTTAACAAAATGAAGCTCCAGATTTATAAAAAAAATGAAATCAGTTGAAACAAACTTCAATTAATAGGCAAATCAAACCTCCAAAGACATTAAACCTAAGACTAACCAAAATTTCGCAGAAAAGCTCGTAATTTGCGCTTTTGTATCAAGTATGACAGAAAGGTTAAAATACTCTCTTTTCACGAATCCCTAGGATGGTTACATAAAAAGTTTTATAGTCAAAAAAAGATCTGATGCGTAAATATATTTTGATAATCATCGTAGGCTGATCATATATTATTTATGCAAATTATCTTTGTTACAATAGTCTTAGATATATATAGTTTAGTATAGGATTGATAGTATGGGCACATACCCTGTTATCAGTAAATAACTCCATATTGTCTTATGTTACCAGGAGATTACTACAGTAAACGACTCCAATTTCATATTGAGAGATACAGAGACATTGAATATTAATGCAAACCTTTTGTAAGTTTTTCTTCTACAACTCAGAATTTGGTTCATTATGAGTAATTTTATTCTAAAACTGTATGTATGCATATATATATATATATTATAGGTATATGTATATCTATATGAATATGTATTATAAATGAATAAAAAAAAAAAATTTATGAGGTAAAAAATCTATATATATCTATGTAGTATATATATATATGGTGATTTTGTCGTTCAGGGTCTTGGCTGTTTTGTAGGTAGGGGATATGATTTGGAATGTGATCGGTATGAGTGGGTTACCGTTTTTATGAGTTCCTACTGTGCCATAACAATATCCTGGACTCAAGTCTCCCCCCGATGTTTGGTAAAATGTTCTTATGGCACGGTTTGTTGGCCTCCTTTATAGGACATGCCATTTTCTTCTTTAATTGGTCTATTGTGTCTTCGTTGATTTTCATGAATTTGGTTGCGTCATTTAAAATGTTAATCTTTTCTTCGTATTCTTGTCTGTACATTACCACGTACACTGCTCACTGCTGTTTCGTCACATAAGAGTATAATGATGTCTTTGTTGTTTTTAAGTTCTTTGGCAGCTAGTTTTAAACTCGTTGCTAATATTTAACTCTGGTTGTGTCCTCTTGTCTTCTTAGTCTCTCCCAGCAGCTCTTCAATGCATCCATTTTCTATGTTGATTTTGCCCTTGCGTTCCTTGTATTGCAAGTTATCTATAAATTTTTTCTGTTTATTCGTTTTTCTTGCTTGTGTGTTCTCCCGATGTAATGACAGTTCAATCCGTAGTTCAGGAGTTCTTTTCGGTCACTTGTAAGTACTACTTCAGTCATGTTGATGTAATAAGCGAGACGAATTGTGATGACGTCACATCGAGCATAGCTCGTCCGTGTGGACGGGGGCTTACTATCCCACCATATAAGTCGTTTTACCTCTGTCCTAATGGCGTTCATGATTTCTTGCTGCTGTTTTTGTTCATCTGCGAGGTTGCATATGGTCTCGCATCTATCCCTCTTCTGTTGTTGCAATGTTTTTCATTTCTTGGTGACGTTGGCTATTCTCTAACGTCTCTGCTTACCACTATTCTTTATGTTTTTTGGGCAGAGTTCTTCTCCGACAATTTTTGTTGTTGGATATCGCCTTTGTGGCATTGACCTTTACGGTACTAACTTTTTCATAATTTCTCAATTCTGCTTTAATCTTTCTACAAAACATTCTGAACACCACACACACATGTATACATACACATACATACATACATACATAGTATATATATATATATATACTATATATATATATATATATTTTATTTTTTTAAATTAAAAAATTAATGTATATTATATATATATATATATATATATATATACATATATATA
>NC_061089.1:77350287-77360287 GCF_015104395.2 Macrobrachium nipponense
TATATATCCTATATATATATTTATATATATATATATATACATACTTACATACTACATACACACACACACACACACACACACACATATATATATATATATATATATAGTATATATCATATATATATATACTATATAATATATATATATATATTGTAAGTAAGCCTTAGGATTTTTATAATGTATTAGCTTACTTAGGTTAGCTTTTAAGTTCCTCTTTCATTTCTGAGGCTGTAAAGTTCATTGTTGATTTCGCCTTCCTTGTTAGTAGGGGCTCCTCACTCCAGTGGTATTTTTGTGTAGTCTTGTTGACTAATCCTCCCTGTTTCTCCCCTCCATATTTTGGCTTTGCTGAGTTGACTTGAGGACCTGAATTTTCACAAGCTGCAGGCAGTTGGTATCTGCACCCTGACTTGTGAGCCTGCTATCTCTCTCGGATTTACAGCAAGTCTCAGAAAATATATATCTTCAGCTGGCAGTTTCTCCACATCTCTGCCATTTTATTATTGCCTCTGGTGCAGTATTTGCCAGAGGGGCCTCGCTGGCGACGGTAAGGCGTGTCATCCATTTCTTATAAAAAGTATTGATCAAGATTACTGGGATCACGGCGTCCATGATTATGAACGAGATGACTAGGATCACGGCTGCACTGCAGTAGGTCAGATGAATTTTCTGATAGAGCTCTAGTAATTGTATTGTGATTTGCCGTCCTCTGCCTTTATTGGAGTGCTTATGGGAGGAGACCTTCATCGTCTCATCATCATCCTTTAGAGTGTAAAATTCAGGTTATTCTTTCTTTTGGTTATTTTTTTTCTATTCCTCTCTGGGCCCCCTTTCCTCCTTCAGAGGTTGAATGCGTTGCCTAATCATTTGGGTACATGTTGTGTAAGTGATTTTGTGATTTAATGTTAATGAAGAGGCCTAGTTATAACTTCCTGTATTTTATTGAATTATAATATATATTGATTTTTTTTCATTGTTTTGCTATCCCCTTGAGTTATTCTTGTGCTGCAATTTACCTGGGCTTCCTTTCACCTTAGTGGATTGCTGCCTTTTGAACACCTAAGTTTGTGGTATTTTGAATATTTTATGGTCCTGTAGACCTAGAAATGTGGTGTGGTCCAACGAGGCCATTACAAGTGGCGACCTTGCCAGGATTGATCGTACCTGTGGTGTTCTTTTGCAGTGCAAGGGTAATTCTTGGGGCGCTTGTTTAGTGTTAGGTGGCATGGTTACACCTCCTCAGTGTTTGGTTGGCTGGCATTATTGCAAGTGAAATAATTTTGTAATAGGTAAAGTGTTGTAATTATTCATAATCAAAATGGAGGATATGAATGTCGTAGAGTTGCTTGAAGGAGAGGGATGCAGGATAGGTTGGCCGAATTAAACAAAGAGGAGTTAGAAAGTGTGGCAGATTTTTTCGAAGTGGAGAGAACGGTAACAATGAAGAAGGGTATACTATTGCTCAAAGGTTTATGAGTGTGTTAAGGAGACTAAGACAGGAGCCAAACCCAAGGTTAGGAAAGAAGAGGTCTTGTCGGTAGAAATTTTGGATAGACAGATTAGTCTAAAACAAATGGAAATAGACCAGCAAAAAATGGTGTTTGAAGAGAGAGAGAGGGAAAGGAAGCATGAGTTAGCTAAGATGGCTTTGCAAACGCCAGGGTCACCAGGGTCTCCTTCTCGTGTTGAGGCTTCCTTCCTCCTTCTCAAATTTAGCTCAGGCTTTGAAGTTTGTCCCGAACTTCCAGGAAGATAATGTTGCGGAGTTCTTTATGTCATTCGAAAGAATTGCTAATAAGTTAGAATGGCCTATTGGATTATGGACTACCCTTATTCAGAGTAAATTGATTGGGAAAGCCCAAAAGGTGATATGTAACTTTGGAAGAAAATCTCTCCTCGGATTATGAAAGTGTAAAGGCGATAGTGTTGAAGGCATATGAGCTCGTGCCGGAGGCCTATCGGCAAGGTTCCGGAATTTGAGGAAAAATGAAATCAGACTTTCGTAGAATTTGCAAGGAGTAAAGAGCAATTTGCTACTGATTGGTTGAAATCTAAAGAGGTGGACGATTTTGATAAGTTAAAGCAGTTGCTGTTGGTTGAAGAGTATAAAAGTTGTACTCCTGATCGTTTGAAGGTTCATTTGGAGGAGTTGAAATTAGATTCCCTTCATTGGATGTTGCTGTGGGCATCAGATGAGTACTTTTTGTCTCAGATACTATGAAAGAGACGTTATCTAAGGAAAGATCACGTTGGGGTTATTCTGAGAGATCTGGTAATTTTAATAATCGAAAGAATGTTTCTCAGAATGTTCAATAAATAAGGGTTCTCAGAAAGTTCAATTAAAGGTAAGGTTTCTCCGAATGGTCAATCAAAGGTGTGGAACTCGCAGAATAACAGACTTGGGGAGTCGGGGGTTGGTTATGATCCACAAAGCTTAGGTATTTGACGTGCTTTTTCGTAATAAGCGGGGTCATATCAAAAGAATGTGTAATGCTTGGAAAAAGGTACGTAACAGTAAGTTATGCCGATGATGGCGGTTGAGAAAAGTGCTAGTCAGGTTGGATCTGCCCTCTCCGACTCAATGACTAGAAAGTCAGAGACTGTAGTTCCTTCGGTGATTTTCTGGCCGTGAAGAAGTCTCGCTGAATGGTGAAGGCCAGGGAGGAAAGTGAATATTTTACGTGATACCGGAGCAGCACAATCATTAATTCTTAGAGATTCGGTCCCGAATGATTTTGTGTATGAGAATCGGGAGTTTGTTATTTTGAGTGGTTTTCCGGACACGGTAAAATCGTATACCAATTAGGTCTATTTCAATCTTAGTTGTCCCTTTTTTTATTTTTTTCGGGGAATATCCGTTTGGCTATGGTTGATAAAATTTACCGATTAAAAAGGTGGATGTGGTTCTCGGAAATGAGATTGTGTATGAGAATAAGTACGTGCCAATTGTGATTAATCCGGATGTGGAAGTAGCGGTAGTCACTCGTGCTAAAGCAAAAGGCTGTTGACGCTGCAGAGTCAAACAGTCGACGTTGATTTGAGTAGTTTAGGACGTAGTGATGTAGCTGTAGATAGTAGTAGTGTTAGATTAAAACCCAATTGGACTGTTAAAGAACTTGTTTCGGCTCAGAAAAAAGGAGTTTGATAGTTTCCCTATTGAGTTTGGTGAGATAGCGAACGTGACAGTTCCTATGTTTAAGGTAATTAATAGCATATTATAGAGTAAGTAGATTTTCCAATGCATGCCTCGGGAGAGGATTACAAAATTATTCGACAGATTGAGGTTCCTGAATGTTAGCGTCATGAGTTGATGTCATTAGCTCACGAGAATGTGATGTCGGGACATTTTGGTATTCACAAAACAGTTGGTAGGTTATTGAATAATTTCTTTTGGCCTAAGTTGAAAGGTGATGTAAAAAAATTTGTTAATAGTTGTGAAGTTTGTCAGAGAGTCGGCAAACCTAATCTACCTATTCCAAAGGCTCCATTAATACCTATCCCTGTTGTGTCTGAACCTTTTCGTGAGGTGTTAATTGATGTTGTTGGTCCTCTCCCAAAGTCAAAGAGTGTAAATGAGTATATTTTCACTATTATGGATCGTATGTCTCGGTACCTTTCCGAGGCAATCCCCTTGCGGTCCATAAGGAGTGAAAAGATTGTAGAGGCATTATAGGTTTCTTTTCAAAATTTGGTCTCCCGAAGGTAATTCAGTCTGACTGCGGTACTAATTTCACGAGTCGTTATTTTAAGCAGAAAATGACTGAATTGAAAAAAAATGGGCATTAAACATGTAACGTCCCTCGCTTATCATCCAGGAGTCAAACCGGGTGCTTTGGAACGTTTCACCAAAACTATTGAAAAGTATGTTAAAGAAATATTGTATTGTGAATGGGGCTGAATGGGATAAAAACCTTCCCTTCCTCTTATTCACTTTCCGCTCTATTCCTGGTCAATCTCTCGGTCTCTCTCCTTTTAATTTGATTTTTGGACATTCTGTAAGGGGTCCGCTTGATATGGGAGAGAGGCTTGGGAGGGAGATGCCCCAGATTTGAATCTGTTTGATTACCTTAATAATTTGAATGCTAAATTAACCAGGGCTTGGTCTTTTGCAGGTGAGAATTTGTTGAAAAGTCAGAAGAAAATGAAAATTTATTTTGACAGAAAGACTGTGACCCGGGACTTCGACGTAGGACAGAAGGTACTGGTTCTGTTACCTATCCAGGTAATTCTCTCAAGCTACCTTCCAGGGACCATGGAAGGTATTGAGAAGGTGGAAACCCCCAATAGGAGAAGGCCTCATCAATTAGTACATATAAATATGATGAAAGCTTTCCATGAAAGAGAGAAGGTTAGGCCAGTTGCAGCTCTTCATGACAGTAGAAATGACTTTGTCGGTAATAATGCTTCTTTTTCAGATGAGCATAATAATGATTCCTTTTCAGAGGATAGGGACGTTTACTTGAAAGATAGTGAATGGCTGGCAGGTAATGTCGAGGCTTTAGAAAATTTACCTCAGATGTTGAGTCACTTGGGTAAGGATGAGCAACAATCCTTGAGAAATTTGGTTTTAAAATATAAGGACTTGTTTTCTAATGTGCCCGGCAAGACCACGATCTTGCAGCATGACGTGGACGTAGGGGACGCCACGCCCGTGAAGCAGGCTCCTTATAGGTTGAACCCAAAAAAGAATGAAATTGTTGCTAGAGGAGGTTGAGTATATGCTCAAGCATAATTTAATTGAGCGAGTTGTAGTCCTTGGTCATCTCCGGTTGTGTTGGTAAAGAAATCGGACGGAGACTATCGTCTTTGTTTGATTACAGGAAGCTAAATGAGGTGACCAAGGCTGATAGTTTTCCATTGCCTCGATGTGGAAGATTGCACGATCGTATGGGTCGTGCTAAGTATATTACGAAATTTGACTATAAAAGGATATTGGCAGGTGCCTCTGTCGGAAAGGGCCAGAAGTGTTTCGGCTTTCGTAACACAACAGGGGTTATTTCAGTGTAAAGTATGCCCTTTGGCATGAAAAATGCTGCTGCCACCTTTCAGAGACTTATGATTCGTTGGTTAGTGGTCTAGAGGGGTGTGTGGTGTATATTGATGACTTGGTTATTTTTAGCGACGACTGGCAGTCGCACCTGAAGAGAATTGAGGCCTTATTCAAAGTACTTAGGAAAGCAGGCCTGGTTATTAATTTAAAGAAAAAGTCGGATTTCGCAAAAAAAAGCAAAGGTGGTATATCTTGGACATAGATAGGGAGCAGGTATGGTAGCTCTAAGCAGGCTAACATTGAAGCCATTCGTAGGTGGAGGTTCCTAAATGTAGGAAAAGATTTGCGAAGGGTATTGGGGATGGCAAGCTATTATCGTAGATTCATTCGCAATTTTGCAGACATTGCGGAACCTCTTACTGCTTTGTGAAGAAAAATGTTACCTTTGTTTGAGTAAGGAGGCTCAGGATGCATTAGATAAGATAAAACTGATCCTCATTAGTCGGCCTTTGTTAACTGCTCCCAATTTTGATACTCCATTCCAGCTACCACTGATGCGAGTGATGTGGTGCGGTATTGAGTCAGGCTGACGGAAATGGTATCGTCCCACCCGGTGGCGTATTTTTCTAAAAAGCTCACTTTGCCTCAAAGAAAATATTCCACAATCGAGAAGGAGACGTTGGCCTTGATCTTAGCATTAACTCATTTTAATGTCTATCTCTCCTCCTCAGGTGTGACCCATTAAAGTTTGTACGGACCATAATCCCTTAACGTTCTTGATTCGGTACAATAGAATAAAAATCAGAGATTGATGCGCTGGAGTATTTTGGTCCAAGAATTCGATCTACAGTTTTAAGCATATCCCAGGTGTAAAGAGAATATGGTGGCCGATGCATTGTCCCGGCTGGCAGAGTAAGTGGGCGAACGAGGTAATTATAATGTTTTTTTTTTTTCTTTACTGTTGTAAGGTTTCCTGTCACTCGTATTTCCTAGTGAGTATTAATCGTTATTTTTACATGGTTTCTTTTATTTTAGTGTGATGGTTGAACAAATTATGATTTAATATAACATTCAATGTTGGATATAATAACTGTTGATTATATTATTGGATATGATAGATGGATATTGACCATCTGTAAGATAATTGTTAGTTGATGGATTCAACTGTTATTCTATAGGTTAATTTATGCCTTTAATTGCTTTTGGAGGTGGTGAAGTTTATAATGAACTGGTATTATTTCTGTGATTGAATTATGCTTAAAACTGAGGTTGCATAAAAATTATCGGTTGTGTGGTGGTTTAGGTATTTATGAATGATCCTATATTGGACTCGTGTTTTAGGCGATGGTATTTATTACGTTAGTTGGGTATGCAAATTAGGTTAAGATTTTTGTGACAAACATGATTTTTGTTTTACACCCCTTTGTCAGGAGTGTGGACTCCATATAATTGTTAATAGTGCTTAAAAGAAAAGTGCTGTGTTAGTGCTGTGACATGTTATGTGTTCAAGACACTTGGGTGCATGTACAGGTGTTATAATGGTAAGGTCAATGTACGTGTGCTATGAAGGTTGTGCTGTGAAAAAGTACAGCTAAGGGTATGATATTTTTTGGGACATTAATCATTATACCTTCGCGGCTTTGAACAATTCACAAGGAAAGAGGAACCTTTCCCTTCACATACCTTGTCATTCTGGTGTGAACAGCAAAATGGTGTACTATTTATATTTGACGAAGGATGTGGTGTATATTTAAGGTAGCCTATGAGGCATTAAGGATGTCGCATATTAGTTTAAGTATTTACAAGTTACCCAAGTAATGAATCCTTTTTTTATTTGGACACTATATTTTGTTGGTTTGTGATTAGTGTATGACAATTTGGTTTTATAGTATATATCATTTTTCTTAGTTTTTGCCACTCCCTCTCTCTTGCAACCTAGGTGATCCCATATTGTGATAATCAATTATTGATACAGGTTGTCTTATGATTTAGTCCTAGGTGAAGGACTTGGTGCAATTATTTAGAGTATGGTGTTAAAGTGACTTTTTCATTTGTTAACATTTGTAATTCCTTTGTTAATTGTTATATTATATTTCAAGTGTGTATTATTTTGGTACTTAATTCCCTTAACTTTACGTAAAAACTTTTGCATATTTGTTTTAACTTTTGAAATTTGTCTGGAAAAAAGTTTTTTTTTTTTTTTCTCTCTGGTGAGGAGGTGTAAGTAAGCCTTAGGATTTTTATAATGTATTAGCTTACTTAGGTTAGCTTTTAAGTCCTCTTGCATTTCTGAAGGCTGTAAAGTTCATTGTTGATTCGCCTTCTTGTTAGTAGGGTCTCCTCACTCCAGTGGTATTTTTGTGTAGTCTTGTTGACTAATCCTCCCTGTTTCTTCCCCTCCATATTTTGGCTTTGCTGAGTTGACTTGAGACCTGATTTCCAAGCTGCAGGCAGTTGGTATCTGCACCCTGACTGTGAGCCATGCTATCTCTCTCGGATTTACAGCAAGTCTCAGAAAATATATCATTCTTCAGCTGGCAGTTTCTCCACATCTCTGCCATTTTATTATTGCCTCTGGTGCAGTATTTGCCAGGGGGAGGGCCTCGCTTGGCGACGGTGAGGCGTGTCATCCATTTATATAAAAAGTATTGATCAAGATTACTGGGATCACGGCGTCCATGATTATGAACGAGATGACTAGGATCATGGCTGCACTGCAGTAGTAAGATAATTTTCTGATAGAGCTCTATAGTAATTGTATTGAGATTTGTCGTCCTCTGCCTTTATTGGAGTGCTTATGGGAGGAGACCTTCATCGTCTCATCATCATCCTTTAGAGTGTAAAATTCAGGTTATTCCTTTCTTTTGGTTATTTTCTATTCCTCTCTTGGGCCCCCTTTCCTCTTCAGAGGTTGAATGCGTTGCCTAATCATTTGGGTACATGTTGTGTAAGTGATTTTGTGATTTAATGTTAATGAAGAGGACCTAGTTCTAACTTCCTGTATTTTATTGAATTATAATATATATTGATTTTTTTTATTGTTTTGCTATCCCCCTTGAGTTATTCTTGTGCTGCATTTACCTGGGCTTCCTTCCACCTTAGTGGATTGCTGCCTTTTGAACACCTAAGTTTGTGGTATTTTGAAAATTTATTTAGGTCCTGGTATGGACCTAGAATGTGTTGTGGTTCCAACGAGGCCATTACAATATGATATCTAATCTCATTATATTATATATATCTATTATATTATATATATCTATATATATATATATATATAATATATTATATATATATATTAATAATATATCTATTATATATATATATAAACATGCATACATATATACATATATATATATATATATATATATATATATATGTATATATATATATATATATATATATATATATATATATATATATATAATATATAATATATATATATCCATGCATACATACAAATATATATATATATATATATATATATATATATATATATATATATATATATATATATATATATTATATATATATATATATATATATATATATATATATATATATATATATATATATATATATATATATATATATATATATATATATATATATATATATATATATATATATATATATATATGCATGTACTTATACTATTTTATATAAATTATCAGATCCATATAGTACAAAATTAAAAAAAAATTTATTTTTTTAATTTAAAATAATAAAAAAAAACCTTATAAAAAAAATAGATTATATATATAGTATATAATTATATATAATATATAATCTATAATATATATCGAGCTACAATGTCCTTTAATACTCTAATTCGCTCTACCTCGGAATTAATATATTTTCATATATGCTTAACCGAAGGGGAATTTTTATATATTTTTTTTTTTTTCTCGATAATAGACTTGCCTGGACCTCGGCGGCGAACCATGGAGCCTTTCAAATCTAGGAATGTCGGTGAAGCTTTTACCTACTACACCACCGCAAGAGGCTAAAAGGTCATGTTGCCTCTCACCCTCAAATACCTTTTGCGCTCAGGTAATTCATTGGTTTGGAGACAACATCAACCCACCTCGGCCCGGTAGTGTTGTAGTACTTTGACAGCACGTAGCCAATCTATAAGTCATATCACATTTCCATGATTCATATACATATATCGAGCTACAATGTCCTTAAACCCTTAAACGCCGAATGGACGTATTAAAAGTCGAGTCAAAATGTCCCCACCGTATGCCACGAATGGACGTACCATACGGCGACTCAAAAAAAGTTTTTTTTAAAAATTCGCGGAAAAAATACTTTTAGGCTACCAGCCAAAAACTTTTGAATCACGCGCCTTGGGGGATGCTGGGAGTTCACTGCTCAAGGCGTTGTTTTGTTTACAATCGTTACGCATGCGCGCAAGCGCGAATTTCTTTTTTATCGCACTAAAAAATATCAGTGACACTTCTCAAAAATTATTTCGTCACTTTGACATAATTTTTGCACCCTTTTAAATTATCCATTACATGAAGTATTATATGAAAATGTGCGCAATTTTATTTAAAATACACAATACTCATGATTGTAGCTTTTAACAATTTTGAAATATTTCCATATAAATAACGATAAGTGCCAAAATTTCAACCTTGGTCAACTTGACTCTACCGAAATGGTGTTGAAAAAGGCACTTGTAAGCTAAAACTCTTTTTTTTTATTTTTAGTCATTCAATCATTTACCTTAATTTTGCAACAAATTGGAAGTCTCTAGCACAATATTTCGATTTATGGTGAATTTATGAAAAAAACTTTCCTTCCCTCCGCGGCCACGGATTTCTGCCATAAAATCTGAATTGGTATATCGCATTCTCGGAAAATATATCGTTTCATATTCCGGCATGGTTTCATAGAATTTATATATGAAAATGTGCGCAATTTCATGTAGAATAAAGGAAAAATATTTTGAAGGTTGTAGCTTTTCTAATTTCCGAAATAATTGCATATATTATAAAAAATTTC
>NC_061089.1:77367787-77397787 GCF_015104395.2 Macrobrachium nipponense
TACAAAACTGACGGAAGGAGTAAAAACCGATACCCAAGTGGCACGCGAGGGGCGAAATAAACAAGTATAAGATCGTTTATGAGAGAAAAAAATGCAATTTCTGGATATGCATCTTGTGACTGATTTGTGGTATGGGGAGATTAACTCATAGGAGACAATTAACATGAGCTGAAAGAAGAGCATGCAAGGAAAATGAAAATGTAAGAGAAACGAGAAAATGCTGGGGCAATAAATGAGAGATATTGATGTTAGTAAGAAAAGAGAATACAATAATAGCAGGAAAAGAGAGGAAATTCAAAATAAAGAGAAATAAAGAGAAACTGGAGAAATTTAAAATGTACGTATATTGCCATTCATGTTAATGTTATGCTAAAATGTATCATTATTAACATATACATTTCAGCTATATGTGTCATAACTTCATTCGTGTCTTGTATATCAATATATACATATCTTTCAATCCTTCAACCAACACAGTTGATTGTATTATGACCTCTGTTTGGTTCGCCTCGTGTCCAGCACTACATTCCTGTTTGCAAGAGCTACTGGCCTATCTGTTTGTTGCCTGAATAAATCAGTAAGTTTGTAGATGCAGCTTCTTACTCGTGCTTTCTCTACATTGGTGACCATGGACATGACCAGCCCAGCCAGCCACAACGATGCTAGCTTCTCCCGCTGCCACCTCCATACGTTTTACCCCATTCATGCCCCATAACACAGAAGCTTGATTTTTCAGGGTCGAGACAATCTTCTGATAAGAGAAAATTATATACTCAGCACGCAAAGCAGACACCATCCTCGAATTCCTGACAGACGATGTTTTTGAGCAAGTTGCAGGATGGCTCGCGGAACAGCACACCCATCACCTAGGAATTACTGAATGATCAGCTGAGGTCATCCTTCAGCATGTCACCCGCCCTAAGAGCCAAGAAATTCCTGAACAACGTGGAGCCATAGGAGATGAGTGGCTATCGCAAGTCTACAAGCAGTTGCCAACCCGAGTCAACCCCAGACCTTGTGATAGACAAAACTGCCCCACCAAACAGTGGCAGCCATACCAAACACCTCCATCATACCCATTGAAGAATTCCTAAAATTGGTAAACACAGTACACATAGCCCACAAGACAAAAAAAGTCAATCCAACAACCCATAATGGCAGCAGCTCACAGGTCCCAGCAGTCAACCAACACTGAATCCGACAGCAAACCAGAATGACCCGCCTGCCCCAACCACAAGCAGAGCTTTCTCAAACAACTGATCAAGGGGAAGACCAGACAGAGGAAAGATGGACCATAAGAAGGAATATGTTTCTTCCATTGGAAATTCTGGAAAAAACCTGAATATGTAATAAAGGCCGCCAGTTTTCAAAAAACATATATGAGGGTCATGGATCAACTAAATGTCAGCAATGAGCAGACCGGTTGCCTTGTATGAGAAGGTGCGTCTGCTTACTGCTGCCTTTCTTCCAGATACAAATGCAAGGGCTCCACATGTTTCTGCATCATGGATGAAGGGTCAACACAAATTTCCTCAACAACACTGTGTCATGCAAATAATTTGTGCCAGCTAGCCCGCACAAATGACACAATCCTGCCCTACCCACCAACCTTCACATATCCACCACCAGTAGAGCATCTTTCAAGATGTACTGGAAGAGGAATATTAACGCAACCTTCAATGGGAAAGACTACAGTTGGACCTTCATCACAACGGATGTGATGATAGCATTTTTAAGAACAGACTTCCTAAGAGCACACAACATTCTAGTGTACATAGCATCTAAACAACTGATCCCGAAAGCAACTCTTTTATCATCTCAACAGCTTCACAAAAAACCCACCACCACATTGTCACCGCAACAGCAGAGATGACAAACAAGGCCCCATTGCAGCAGCTACCCACTGCAAAAAATATGCAGATTTCTACATGACTACCAAGAGATTTTCTTCTAAGACGACCTGCAGCATAACTTCAGCAAAAACACAACATCCAGGACCATATAGATATGGAAGGACCCCCAATCCACTCAGGCTTCAGATGGTTAGCCCCAAAGAAACTCTCCTACACCTAACAAGTGTTCAAGGAAATGGAGAATTCAGGAATATACCCGGTGGAACATGGTGCTTGTGGGGAGACTATCAGTGGCTAAACATCAAAACAAAGCCAGATAGTTACCTGTAGCGGGAACATAGCAGACATACCCAACCAAAATGAATGGAGCAAATATCTTCACTAAAATAAGACCTGTTGAAGGGATATTTCTAAGTTCCAGTAGCAAAGGAAGACACAGAAAAGACTGCGATCATCACCTCCTTCAGCACCTCCACATTCAAGTACAGTTGTTTCGGCCTTTGGAACAGGGGCAACCTTCTGAAGACTTATGGACAAACTTCTAAGGAACTTTCCCTTCTGCATGGTCTATATCGAAGACAACCTCATATTTAACCTCAACCTCAAGTAACATCATAAGGACATGAAAAGGGTGCTGCAAATACTTTAAAAAGATGGATTCATAGTAAGGGGCAACAAGTGCGGATGGGCAAAAAAAACCCATGGAATTCCTGCCTGGGACATCAAGTAAGCCCAGATGGGATTAAATCCCTGCAAGAGAAAATAAAAGCAATTACCGACTTCCCAAAACCAACAACAATTAAAGCAGTACAAGAATTTTCAGGACTAACTAATTATCATAGATTTATCCCAAATATTGCTGAAATCATGAGCCAAATCTTGAAATCCTTACAAGGAAAATCGATGAAATTAGGTTGGTCAGAAGAGCAAGATAATACATTTCTTTCAGCAAAGCAGGCAATGACATCTGCAACCACATTAATATTTCCTTTACTCAATAGGTTCACCTTGACGACTGATGCCAGTAACACATTGATATTTCTTCTACTCAATAGGTCCCTCACTTTGACGACTGATGCCAGTAACACATTAATATTTCTTCTACTCATAGGTCCCTCACTTTGATGACTGATGCCAGTAACACAGTGATGGGCGCAGTACTTGAGCAGGGCACAGATGATGGTTGTTGAGCAAGAAGCTAACATCCGTGGAACACAAGTACTCCACAACTGAAAGGGAGCTCCTAACAATCCACAAAGCCATCCATCACTTCTGCCACATGCTCGAAGGACAGCAGTTCGTCATACAAACAGACCATCAACCCTTGGTGCATGCCTTCAAAAAGACAGCAGATGTATGGTCAGCACAACAACAGCATCACTTACTTGCTGAACGCTCTTGCACCGTCCAGTATTTGAAATGTTCAGCAAACACTGTCGCAGACGCACTTTCACGAAATTGCATCAACGCCATTAAGCTCAGGATAGCCTAACCCGAAATATCAGAGGCACAAAGAGGCGACGTGGGCCTACATCGACTTAGTTGGGACAACCCCAACCTTACATGGAGCAACCTGTCAATCAACAATAGAGAGACGACCATTATCTGCGAAACAAGCACTGGATGACCATCACCTGCAAAGCAAGTACTGGACAACCATTGCCTGCAAAACAGGTAATAGATGACCTCGCCCATACCTGTCAGAAAGCCTTAGAAGAAAGTCCGTCAACCTCAACTGCAACCTGTCCCACCCATGAATTTTAACAGTGCGGTACATCTGCTGGGGAATGAAAAAGGACATAAAAAATTGGACAAGATAATACCTTCCATGCCAGACATAGAAAATAACAAGGCATGTAGAGAGCAGAATAGGAGAGTTCCACACAACATATCGCTTACTCGCCCACATCTATGTCAGCACAGAGGGACCTCTACCGATCTCCAAGGGGTACATATACTTGTTCATCATCAAAAGAAATACCAGGTGGCCCAAAGCAATAGCAATACAGCAACAGATGTTGGAGAGTTGTATGAAAGCCTTAAGGAACTCCCTTGCAGACAGTTTGGGGACAAAGATAATACACATGATGGACTACAACCCAGAACCTAACGGCATCATTGAAAGGCTACACTAGTCATTGAAAGCATCACTCACCACCAGATATCAAGGCGGGAGTTGGAGAAAGGAGATACCTTAGGGTTTACGGGGCCTGAGAATATTGTCATACGGGGCATTCAATGTATCTCCAGCAGAAGCCCTATACGAGCAATCATTAACATTGCCAGCAGATGTCTTTCAAAATCTAACGAGCCCAACATCCCTATCCGACACTCATAAATCATTAGAACGAAATAATGCCAGCTGAAATGGCTTACCACATGGCCAAGAAAGTGTATGTCGCAAACGTACTGAAGAACGCAAAATATGCATTCATAGGGGTAGATGCACACAGAACACCCCTCTCCCCAGCATACTAGGGACCATACCATGTCATCCAGAGAAGACACAATGCCTACCAGATGACAGTGGAGGCATAACAACATGATTCTCCATCGACCGCCTAAAGCCAGCATACCTCCCAGACACTAACCTACAACCATAGTCCTCTCCTAGGGAGGGAGTCCTGTAGGATCCAATGCGGACCCACACACCATCCACCTTACCTGGCTGGGTAATCTCCTCACAAAAAGATGTCAAAAACGCATATAAGAGAAATACAGTATATGTCCTGCATCTTTTGCACATACATTATCATTCATATTTATGTTATGTTAAATTTATCATTATTGGTACATGTATTACAATGTCAGCATTTCAGTTATATGTACCATAATTTCATTCCTGTCTTGGACATCGATTTATGCACATCTTTCCATCCTTCCGCAAACACAGTTGATAGTACTATATAACCTTTGTTTTGTTCACCTTGTGTCAGGCCCTACATTTCTGCTCACAAGAGCTATTGACCTGTCTGCTTGTTAACAGTCTGAATAAGCCATAAATTTTTAAATAACTAAAGCTTCTTAGTCACGCCTTCCCTACAAAGTAAAGAGAAAAAGAGAGGTGAGAAAAGCAAGAAAGGGAAATAAGACAAGATGAGGAGTGGAAAAGAGAAGACAAAATCAGTAAAGCAAATTAGAAGTAAAATTAAATGACCTTAATGGCAATTATATTCTATCATGGTATATTCAACCATGGTATATCCCACTACAACAAAAATATTTTTATTATAGGAAAGAAGAAGAAGGAATTTTAGCTCACATTTTATTCTGACATAAAGATAAGAAATTACAGAGAGTACATTAAAAAAGTAGTTATGAAAAAAAGTTAAATTTACTTCAACAAAATTCTCTTAAGAGAAATTGCGTGCAAAGGGTTTTCATTTTGATAACCTTGCACTATCATCTTCAGTTGTGCATCAATAGTTTGATAGGCCTTTTTTTATGCTTTTGTTGCTCTACGTTGAGTCAGTGATATTTTTTGTCTGGCTTAATCCATCATGCACAAATTTGGATGTGTGGATGTTTTCGATGAGCGCCCAACATTGTGGAACCCTTCAACTGAATTATCTGATCTTGGTAAGTCACTGATACCGTGGCCACGTACAGTTGAGAGTTGAATAGAAAAAAGCGGGGGTCTCGTTCCCTCACTATCCCAATGCACGTAGTTTCCAAGTAAGTGATAAACTCGGAAGGGAGATCCTCATCACCAGACAAATCTTCAAATGCATTTACACAGTTTTTCCAACTAGTGAAAATACTATTGCGCAAAAACGCTTAATTTGAAGCTGAAAACTTTCATCGGTGTTGTATCTCATACTCTCACCAAGAGCACATATCTTTTGCCAAGAAGACTACCTGAGCTAAAAATTTTACACACCAAACTATTTCCTTATGTGGAAATACAAAAACTAGTGAATTATGGAGAGCTTTTTCAAAGTCCATGAGATAGGTCACAGGTCGACAATGAGCCCTTAAATCATGCACAGCAGGCAGAAGACAATGATATGAGGCTTTTTTTTTTCATCAGGGAGTAAGGCAAAGAGTCGGGGCACACACGTCTCTCCAATGATGATATGTAGTATCACTAACTGACACCACAAAGTAGAAGATACCTTGAAAGCTCCTTCACGGGCCCAAATTTTATTCCTTAAGAAAAACTTGTGTCTGGGTCGTCAATACCACTGTCAAGGGGCAAAAACAAGGACCCATTTTCCAAGTATTTAACTGTATCAGAAATTTCAAACCTTGACCTACAAGTTGGAAGTGCTGGGATTCGTAAAGCAAGCTGCCTCCAACGCTAGTATAGGTGATGGGAAGCCATTCTTTGAGTGTTTTTGGAAGTCCATACATAATGCCATAGGTAGAATCGGTGCTATAGAGTGATATTTTTCTTCAAATACAATATTTCTATCTTTAAGACCCTTTGAAAATCTATTGATCCTGTCTTCAATTTTAAAAATGGTTGCAAAGTCTGGCTTACCTAGGAGTTTGAATTTAGTGTTGTCTTTTAGAATGTTTTCGACCTTATTAATGTAATCAGATTTATTTATTAAGACAACACTCTTGCCTTTTTCTAGGCGAGTGACACCTATATATGCAAAATTCACGTACATACATACATATATATGTGTGTATGTGTGCCTGTGCCTGTTCCTGAGCCTGTGTCTCTATGTGGCTATGATATCCACATTTCATTCAAGCTCATTCCCATCTTTTTGTCCTCATCATTTTTTTTTCCTTATGAACTATTTCTGGCCGATTAAGCATGGTTAACTGTTACGTTTGTTTTTTCTTTTCTTTTTGAATGCAGTATTTACTCTATAGCCTACTTGAGGTATTGCCGACCAATCTGTCAGTCAACTACCGAAAAACCACTTAAGGCTTCCCCATCTATTTATCGTTTCGTAAAACATTTAAGGCTAGAGACCTCTTGTACTTGACACATCCCACACTTTTATCTCTTAACTTTATATATATATATATATATATATATATATATATATATATATATATATATATATATATATATATATATATATATATATTATATATATATAGTGTAAAAGGACCATTAATAAACTTTTTTTAAGGCTAAAGGCCTGTCCACACGATCGGGCCTGATCGGCGGACCTCCCCACTAACGGGCACACTTGACGGGTAAAGGGCCAAATTGCCCGATGGGTCTTGTAGCAAAATCACCATGATGGTGCCCGATGGCTTGAGCTTCGACCCTGGCAGACGTACGTTAACCGTATACATTTCTTTTACCGAGCCATTCTTTGCACCATATTCTCTTCTTTTTCTTCTTTTTCATCACAAACAAAGCAATTATCATACTACACAATATCTTCTTCTTTGCAGTAGGCCCCATGTTTATCGTACCGCACTGAACACACTACTGGCATCGTCGGGCACGCCCACCTCTCCATCGCCTCACCCGTGTGGACAACATTCACAGGTAAGCCCGCCAGAATTTGCCCGTCAACCCTGGAGCACGCCAATCAGGCCCGCTCGTGTGGACAGGCCTTAAGGACTATATCGGGTGGTCAGACCATCGAAATTTAGTCCTTAGCTTTAAAACAGTGTGTTTTAATGGGTCTTTTTATACTTGTGACGTATCTTGTTTTAACAGAAGAATTTTTTTATACACACACACACATTATATATATACTATATATATATATATAGATAATAATATATTATATATTTAATAATTATATTATTATATAATATATTATTAGATATATATATATATATATATCTATATATATATATATATATATATATATATATATATAATGTGTGTGTGTGTGTCAGTGACTTTTCCTTAAGTACAGTCGTTGACCTTTGTATCGATATTTGATATTTTTAGATCTTGGGCCTATCAGTTGTGAATGTGAAAGATCTGTTCAAATAAAACTTATGAAATATTGACAAACGAAAGACAATACGTCAATGGCCCAAGTCATAACTGCTACCATTGGGAAACAGAACCCTACCACTATCTACTCAAGGTCAAATCTCTGGCAGAAGCTGACATGCATACCGGAGAACAGAATTGCTAGTAAACAAAGGACAAATAACCTAAATAACGGTTACATTGGTTTTATGACATATATATGAGGGTTGAATTCATATCATCACTGTTCTAAATATGAGGCCTTTCATACAGTACCCAACTTTCGTGCTTTATATGCTGAAACTTTCAGTAGATGTTTCTCAAAAGTAAAATGTGTGCAAAAGTAGTTAATGCTTCAGACTCATTCAGCAGAGCGCATGCCACATGGGGCTAAGGATGAGCAGGAAAATCTGTACGAGATCTACTAGTGTTTTCATTTTACTGGAGTTCAGTCTCATCATCCACCAACTACACCATTCATTAATTCACTTCAGTTCACGATTGAGAGTAAGGGCAGCATCATTTCTCACAAGCGGAGACTATTACACACAAATGTTGCATCATCGGCACACTGAACAACTTTATTTTTCAGGCCACAACCATATCACTTGTATACAATAAAAAATAACAGTTAACTAAGAACACTACCCCTGTGGAACTCAAGGCATTATAAGTTTTGATTCGCTAAAAAGCCCAGCAAACTGCAACTCGTTACTGCCTAATTGTAAGGAAATCTTGAAAAACACTTTAAAACATACCCACCCACTCCTAGACTCTTAAGTTTATAAATAAGTGCCTTGTGATTTAATAACTCAAAAGCAGCACTAAATTTTTTTTTAAATACTGTTCACCTAAAACCCTTACCAAGGTTCTCTTGTAAATGGCATGTCAAATGTAAAAGAGCATCACAGGTAATACATATTGTGTATTTCAGGAAGTGAGAGTCGTCGTTTTTGCCAATATGATACTTTGAAACATTTTCTCACACCCTCCCCTAATTTTTGATACAACATTCGTCCAAACGTAAGATTTAAAGGTATTTTACTCTTGAATTTTAGGACAATAGCAAACCTAGCCAGTCAAGATTTACGAATTCATTGGGATATGCACTCTCGAGGTACTTATCCCTCCTATCACCCACCCTTCCTCATTTTTAAACCTCACTTCTGTTTTTTCATCCATTCCCATCTCTCTCTCTCTCTCTCTCTCTCCTCTCTCTCTCTCTCCTCCGCAATATTTATGTAATGGAATGTTTTTAGGCACATACTAGTAATGCAATTTTTCAACTGACCAATATAGGATTAAATGAACTAACGACCTATATATTTACTTATACAGAATTTAGAGATTCCGAAATCGTTGTAGCTGAATTAAATGTCGGGTGAAACGACGGGTTTATCACTTGTGTATCCAATCAAGGCTAAGGGAAAGACGTCTGCTCACTTCCCCCAAAAGCCCCCATGAGCCAGCTGGTACATTGCCATAAAACAAATGAAAAAAGAAAGAAACTACTATCACTATCAATATCATTGTGTGTGTTTGTGTGTGTCTATTCATACAACACGAAATCTCGTTTCTACTAATCTAACGCCAGTAATACGGATGCAATTCTTGCACCTTATGGAGTTTAGTGAATGAGAAGAGATTCATTCATCTTTAATTATACTACTTATCATTAACGCAAAGTGATGCAATATTTGCATATAGTACTACATACATGTTTTTGAGATAGGTTCCAAAATTGGATTTTTCTTGTATTTCTTAGAATTGGGATAGTAATTCATGAGTGCTTGTTACGGACTCTGAGATCTCAGAGACAATGTTACGGTATCGAAATATCCTGGAAAGGGTCGACACAATGTTACGGCCTCTGAGAGAGGTCCACTTCAGGTTCGATATGAAAGAATAATAAAAAATAAAAAATATATCAACACAAACAGTTGAAACTGGGGATACGAATATAGAAAGAAACACTAACACAACAAAGGTTTATTTACAAGCTTACTAACAAAGGTAAATACAGAAGGATATCTCCTATTTACATAAAAAGATAGAATCTTACACTGCATGAACTGGGGGAGCAGCTAGGCAATTAAAATACTTGCTAATCGATTTGGCACTTCGGAGAGGTGGCTTCATCAAAGTAGATCGGCGATTGAGGACGTCCCCTTGACTCCGTATTGCAGAAACTAATCTTCTTGTAAGGCAGGAATTCCCCAACACCTGTAACGGGACCTTTTCTTCTCTGAAGTCTGCTCGACGTCGAGATAACACGGTAGACCACTCCTGAAGACGACTAGACCAATATCCAACCAACTCTCGAACAACTCTTCTTTTGATTGATACTTCGTCGGTTCCTTCGTTTCTAGTCTCACTCTGACGATCACTGCTGCTGATCTCTCACTGATAATCTGATCTGTGGCTCTTACTAACTGGTGATCTCTCTCTTTTACGATCTCTTCCTCTTACGATCACTCTATCTACATCTCCTCCTTCCTGCTGCTACTTTCTCCGTCGTATTTACACGGCATCCTGGGGGGGCGGAGCCTACGGCGAGCGTCACAGACTCCCGAGGTTTCTAGACATTCTTAGGTGAATCTAGACGAGGTATTGCATCAGAAAATCGCGGCGTTTCTCACGTAACAACGGCGCGTTTTTGCACTCCACAACACGCCCGACGATTCCAGAAAAATCGCGAAGACAGGCGCCTCCAACACGGGCGCGAAAGCCTCCTTACTGCCGAACTTCTCGAAAATGCAATCTCCTTTCCTTTATCTTTCTTTGCTAGGAAGCAATTACCATCACACGCCCCCCCACAAGAGAAAAAAAAGGAAATCAATTGATTTTTTTTTTTTTCTAAAGAGAAGCAAAAATTAAACAGCAGGAAAACAATTCTGCATAAAACTTTAATCCAGTCAAACACGCACACTTCCCCACTCACAGACTCACTCGTGCGATAACAGAAAACGGTTATTAGGCTACTCATTCTGAGAAATCTCTAAAGAGGCTATCAGCTAATACATTATCCTTCCCTCTTACTTTTTCCGTTTTCTGAACTCTGATTAAAACTTATAAATACTAAAACACCTCTTGTGTTTTTTCTCAAAACTAATCTCACTCAGTAACACTGTTACACGGGCGGAGGCCACGGCACGGGGTGTTGTTTATAATTCTGAAGCAAATTTACATTCATTGCCTTTGCTCTACTCTTACCCACATTAATTCTATAATGTTTACTTCCCCTCTCCTCTAACACTGAATAAAGACATTCGTACTTATAAGGTAAAAATGGACTTTCTCTCGAGACTAGTACTAAAACTTTATCTCTTACACACAAACTTCTCTCTTTTGCTCGAAGATGAGGGTTTCCTCCAGTTTCCCCTTTACTTCCGTTCGGGTTTTCTTTCGCTAATTGCCAAGCGCTTCCGTTTTCCTCTGCAAGCTGCCAAACATCTCTTAGATTGTTTTTATAATAATCAAGATTAGTTATGCAATCATCTCTATCCTTACTTCTAGGCAAAGTTCCGAACATATTTATAATTACATCATCAAAAGATTCGCCTACTGAAGAAATATTACACAACTGAACTCTGGGAATTACTTGAATCGGTTTCCCGGCCATTTGATATTCAGGACAGCTTAAAGCAAACCTCTTAACCCTCTTACGCCGGAGCCCTAAAAATAAAAACGTCTCCCGTATGCCGGGCCTGGTTTGGAGTGAGCGCGGAAGTGGAAAAAATAATTTTTTCAAAAAATTACAGCGCGCGTACTTTTGAAGATTAAGAGTTCATTTTTGGCTCCTTTTTTTGTCATTGCCTGAAGTTTAGAATGCAACCATCAGAAATGAAAAATAATATCATTATCATATGTAAATAATGCGATATATGGTATCGAAAAAAAAAAAATTCATACATAATTGTATTCAAATCACGCTGTGCAGAAAACGGTCAAAGCTAACCAGTTACTTTTTTTTGCGTTGTATTGTACACTAAATTGCGATCATTTTGATATATAATACATTGTAAAACAATAAAAGCAACACCGGAAAAATATTATCACAAAATGATGTACGAATTCGTAACGAGCGGACGTAAAAAATGTTATTTTCAAAAATTCACCGTAATTCTAAATAATGTTCTAGAGACTTCCAATTTGTTTCAAAATTAAGACAAATGATTGAATATTACGATACTGTAAGAGTTTTAGATTAGAATTGCAGATTTCGACCATTTCGGACGAGTTAAATTTGACCGAATGTCGAAATTTTAATATATATATTTTTTTATATGGACATATTTCGAAGATGGAAAAAGCTACAACCTTCAATTTTTTTCTATTGTATTTTTCATGAATTTGCGCACATTTTGAATATGAAACTCTATAAAAAGGCTAATATGAAAAGGAGCAAATATTAGGATAATGCCATGTACGTATTTCGGAGACTTGCGGCCGCGAATCGGCGCGCGGAGTGAAGGTAAATATATTTTTCAAAATTCACCATAAATCACAATATTGTTTTAGAGACTTCAAATTTGTTTCAAAATGAAGAAAAATGACAGAATATTACTAGGCCGTAAGAGTTTTAGCTTACAATTGCGTTTTTCAACTATTTCGGTAGAGTCAAATTTGACCGAACGTGTTTTTTTTTTCTATTTATCGTGATTTATATGCAAATATTTCGAAAAAAAAGAGAAAGCTACAAACCTTCAATCATTTTTAAATGTATTCTACATGAAATTACGCACATTTTCATATATAAAACTTTATGTAACAGCTAATTTTAAATGGTGCAAACATTTCGACAATCGCACAAAAAAAATTCTGATTTTTTCGGAAGTTACCGCGCGAACGTAATGTTTTTTTGTTTTTTTTTTCATAAATTCACCATAAATCGAAATATTGTGCTAGAGACTTCCAAGTCGTTGCAAAATGAAGGTAAATGATTGAATATTACTAGAATATAAGAGTTTTAGCTTACAATTGCGTTTTTTCGACCATTTCGGTAGAGTCAAAGTTGACCGAAAGTTGAAATTTTTGCACTTAACGTTATTTATATGAAAATATTTCAAAACTGATAAAAGCTACAACCATGGGTTGTTTTTTGTGTATTGTGCATGAAATTGCGCACATTTCCATATATAAAACTTTATGTAACGGCAAATTTAAAAGGGTGCAAACATTAGGACAATCGCACGAAAAATTTATCGGAAGAGTTATCGCACGAACGTAAGGAAGGAAAAGTTTTTTCATAAATTCACCATAAATCGAAATATTGTGCTAGAGACCGTCCAATTTGTTGCAAAATGAAGGCAAATGATTGAATATTACTATAATGTAAGAGTTTTAGCTTACAATTGCGTTTCTCGACCATTTCTGTAGAGTCAAAGTTGACCGAAGGTTGAAATTTTTGCACTTATCGTTATTTATATGAAAATATTTCAAAACTGATAAAAGCTACAATCATGAGTATATTTTAGTTGTATTGTGCATGAAATTGCGCACATTTTCATATATAATACTTCATGTAAAGGATAATTTAAAATGGTGCAATAATTATGTCAAAGTGACGAAATAATTTCCGAGATGTGTCATGATACTTTTTAGTGCGATAAGAAAGAAATTCGCGCTTGCGCGCCATGCGTAGCGATTGTAAACAAAACAACGCCTTGATCCGTGAACCCCAGCATCCCCCAAGGCGCGTGATACAAAGTTTTCGGCTGGTAGGCCTATAAGTATTTTTCCGCGAATTTTTAAAAAAACTTTTTGAGCCGACGTAGATACGTCCAATCGGCATACGGGAGACATTTTGACTCGACGTTTAATACGTCCAATCGGCGTAAGAGGGTTAAAACACACATCATTTTTCATATTAGGCCAAAAGTACGCCATACTAATACACTTGAAAGTTTTATTTACTCCCAAATATCCTTCCTCATCATGTGCTAACTTCAAAACTAGTTCCCGAAGCTTCCTAGGAACTACTAATTTTTCTGTGATTCCCCCTTCACTACCTGACTTGGGGCAAACATGACACGAAACTTCGCCCTTTACACAAAAAGTTTCCTTACACACATCATCGAGATCACATTAAAAAATTCGGGTTAGAGTCTCATCCTCTCTCTGCAACTTGATTAGCTCATCCTTATCCAAAACGTTAGAGCCTAATTCATCACCGTAACTAGGACTACATACAGTAGTCTGGTGGCAGAATGAGGATTTTTTGCCTGGGTGTGTTTTGGCGTACATACAATGTTTTATTGGTGTTTCTGGTAAAACAAACCATACAGAACCCAAATCCACGTGATGCCACTCTGTCATCCTTGAGCAATTTTTTTTACTGCCAAAATTCAAAATGCCCGAAGCCGAGATCACCGAAATTCGATTTTCGCCTATACCTTCGCCAAAAATGGACATAGAGATCTGATTTTGGTGTCTAAACATATGTTTTAAGGGTCTGGGAATCCATTAGAACACACAAATAAACTCTATCTCCCCTCTGATGATTTATTTTACCGCACAATACAGTCATTGGCATAGAACGCATAGTAGAATAGTTGTTCTTATGGGCATGGTCTCTGTTGCTTTCAAAATATTTCCTACACAATGTACCTGTGACCGCTGGCGTATATTAATCATGCTAATATTGCTTCTACTATTGCAGAAACCTAATAAAATAACTCTATAAACTCGCTTTCTATCATATATTCCTTTGGTGATGGTGTATCCTCATTTTCAGGCTGTCAAACAAGATGGATTCTTCATCACAGCCCAACACCGTTTGCCTTTTGGAAAGTTGCATGAACTGTAGTGATAGTAAAGCACCTCTAACAGTTGGGGGACCCGACAGACTCAATTCCATTGTAGCTGCTAGTCAACGTAGGGGTGATGGGCTGCATGCTTCATTGACATCCACATTACAAGATACATCTAGATCATTGTTTGTGCATAGAAACTGTGCTTCCACATACACATCAAAGACTCACATAAAACGCTTCTTACAAAAACAGAGGAAATTGTCAGAAGAACCAGATGTGAAACGATCTCGGCGTTCGACTATCACACCCTTCAAATTCAAAGAGCATTGTTTAATATGTGGTAAACAGTGTTCTTCAGAACCAGATTCGAAAAACCCTGAACGATGGCGCCGTGTCGTTCAATGCCGAACTGCTGATCGCGGACATAACCAAGACACCTTGAAGGATGTTATCCTGAAAGCATGTGATGCGCGAAATGATGAGTGAGCACAACAAGTAGGCATCAGGGTGGAAGGTGCTGTCAGCGACTTACATGCTGCTGATGCTCAGTACCACAAAGACTGTATGTCAACTTTTCGTGGTCCTCGCAACATCCATTTTGCTTCTCATAAGCCTGTACAAGTTGAAGATGAAGCTTTCAATGGAGTCATACATGATCTAAATGAAGACCGTACACACATCTGGAACTCCATAGAACTGCATGAACAATACATTGCTCACGGAGGAGAGTCCCTGACGCGCCGCAATCTGATGTCGAAACTATCACAACATTTTGGACATGATATTCTGGTCCTGTCCGGTGCGGGTGTAGCTAGTATTCTCTCGTTCAGCAAATGGTTCACGTAGCCCTAACAGGAGCTTCAAGCATCCGAGTCATCTCAGACGACACTGACGTTTTTGTTTTGCTGCTCCATTTCTTCAAGTCCGAATCTCTCACCTGTGATCTAGTGATGTTAGGAACCTGTCATAGCAGAAAACATCAGTAAGGATATCAAGGCAACAGTCCAGAAGTTTGCCGACTTTGTCTCCGAGATCTTGGCTGCACATGTCGTCTCAGGGTGTGATACTGTTTCTTACCTGTGGGGCATAGGCAAGGCACGGTCGTAAATGCTTGATGATGGGGTCTACCAGCTGAAAAGAAACCTTGGGCTTTTTCCGGGCACCTTGATTCTGATTTCTCGGACGTCATATCAGAAGCGACATCATTCCTTGCTGCCTGTTATGGATCAAAGGAGAGAGACAACATGACAGCAGTTTGTTTCGACATTTGGTCACAAAAGATGGGAAACAAAAAACTCACGGCAGCACCACAGCTTAAGAGCCTTCCACCAACAACTGAGATGTTCACTGAACACGTCCACAGAGCCCATTTTCAAGCCGCAGTGTGGCATGCAGCACTTGAAGTTGACCCTCCAGCATTTCAACACACACACGGGTGGACAACAGACCAGACATCAAACACATTGGTACCAATACCCTTACCTCCGAATGTGACAAGCGCCCCGGATGAGGTACTCACAATGATCAGATGTGGCTGCCGTTCAGTGCCGCCTTGCGCAACAGCCAAGTGCAGGTGTTCTGCAGCGAGACTCTCGTGTTCAGTTTTCTGCGGATGTCACGGTGCAGAAGATGCGGCAACGATCAAACTAAATTCATCTGTCCTGGCAAATGAGGATTCGGATGAGACAATGATGACATTTTGGGATTGTCACAAGATTTGTGTGGTTATGTTGGCAAATTAGCATATAATTTCTGTCTTGCATACAACGGATCTCTGCTTGGTTCATTTGACTGTTTCCGTTCTTGACTGCTGTTTGTTTCTTTCATCCCTATGACTTGTTAATCACGTTAACTGTAGCATGTGAATATATACGTTTTCAGCTTAACTGTGGGATATAAGTGTGAATAAAACATTTTGCTAAACCCATATTTGTCTAAACCCTATGCAGCCATCACTGGCATCACACTTAGAGCACTTTTATCGTCGAAATGTGAAAATCTATATTCACAGAAGGGAAATAGAGTTTATTTGTGTGTTCTAATGGATTCCCAGAGCCTTAAAACATATGTTTAGACACCAAAATCAGATCTCTATGTCCATTTTTGGCGAAGGTATAGGCGAAAATCGAATTTCGGTGATCTCGGCTTCGGGCATTTTGAATTTTGGCAGTAAAAAAAATTGCTCAAGGATGACAGAGTGGCATCACGCGGATTTGGGTTCTGTATGGTTTGTTTTACCAGAATCACCAATAAAACATTGTATGTACGCCAAAACACACCTACACCCCTCTGCCACCAGACTACAGGTACATTTACTACATTACTCTCGACAGCTACGCCTTCCCATTGGCTATCACTGTCAACCTCGATAGAGTCCGGTCTCTCAGCCACGCTCATGCTAAGATCAACCTCGCTACCTCTATCACACTCGTTCGAATCCACGAACTCACTCACGTTCGAATCCACGAACTCACTCAAGTTCGAATCCACGAACTCACTCAAGTTCGAATCCACGAATTAACTCAAGTTCGAATCCACAAACTTACACTCGTTCGAATCCACGAACTTACACTCGTTCAAATCCACGAACTTCATCACATTCGAATCCATGAACAAATTATGACCGTAGTCTACGTCTGTATCTCTAAACCCAACCTAGTTACTACCATTTCAGGCACTAGAATATTCCTCACAACAGGATTCACATTCTTGGATAAAGCTAAGTCGTTACCGACAATAATGTCAACGCCTTCAACGGGCAAACTGTCCACAACTGCAAGTTTTACTTCTCCTGACACTACCTGACTTTCTAAATTCAACTTCAACAAAGGACAAAGAACACAAGTGTTAGGAAATCCACCTAACATAACTTCCTCTTCCATATTGATTTCTGCCCTGTTCGGCACACACACTTTTCGAATCAGTCAGACAGCAGCGCCTGTGTCTCAAAGCAAGACTACTTTTCTCGAATCTACTCCTCCAAGAGAGGAAACTACGCCTTCCGACAGAAATTCACCAAAAACTTTCCTAGTTTCTCTCATCACATCATCCCTACTTGAAGAAAGGTTAACTAGCGATACTGGTTTCTTACCGTCCTTCCTTTCTGCTGCACAATTCCTCGCTAAATGCCCTTTCCCATTACATCGGAAACTAGTTAATTCTGAGCCACTAGATGCCATTCTACTCTTACAAACCTTAGACGTATGACCAGGTTTTCCGCATGTATAACAGGAATAGTCACTTCTACTCGCATTGCTATTACTAGGACTGAAACCTTTACTGCTTTGTACTCTACCAGACACCAGACGAAGGATCATTTCGTTTCTTACTTACACTCAAATTATGAGTTAGACTATATTCGTCAGCTAGCCTAGTTGCTCCTGCAAAAGATACTTCTTGCCTATCCTCTATATAAAGTTTAATCTCAGGGGATACGTTATCTTTGAAGTTTTCTAACAACACTAAGTTCTTCAAACTATCAAAATCCTCAACCTTAGCAGAAGTTAACCAATCAAAAAACAGCCTTTCTAACTTCTTACCGTATTCTACGTACGTAATATTTTCATCCTTTCTCAAATTTCTAAATTTCTTACGGTACGCCTCCGGTACTAACCTGTACGCGCTAAGAACAGGTTCTTTCACGATATCGTAATTAACACATTCCTCCTTAGACATGCAACTATACACAGTAAGTGCCCTACCACTCAAAACTGATTGCAAATATAAAGTCCACGTTTCTTTAGGAGAACCTACCCGTTCCATTAACTTCTCAAAACACATGAAATATGTCGTAAAATCTTCCTCATCAAACTTTGGTACTAATTTCAGCACTGCCCTCATACCTAACATATCAGCTTCGTTTCCATTCTCGCCTGACCGACTGTTATTACGAGTACTTTCCCTTAACCGAACAATTTCCAACTCATGCATACGCTCTTTCTCTCTCTCTTCCTGCTCATGCATACGCACCCTTTCTCTTTCTTCCTGCTGCATTACCAACATTTCTCTCTCTTGCTGCATTTTCATTATTTCTCTCTCTTGCTGCATTTTCATTGCTTCTCTCTCTTTCTCTTGCTGCATTTCCCTCTCAGCTGCTCTTTCCTCTCTCTCAGCCGCTCTTTCCTCTCTCTCAGCCGCTCTCTCATCTCTCTCATACTTTTCTCTTTCTTTCTTCTCAACATACTCACAGAGATCATTCCCCTCTAGACCTAGGAGCTTACCTAACTCAATAAACTCTTTCACCATCTCACTCATTCTGATTCTTTCTATATTTTCCCTGTTTCAAACTGTTAAAGTGTTGGTAGCCTAGGCAAGGTCGCCACAAATGTTACGAACTCCGAGATCTCAGAGACAATGTTACGGTGTTGAAATATCCTGGAAAGGGTCGACACAATGTTACAGCCTCTGAGAGAGGTCCGCTTCATGTTCGATATGAAATAATAATAAAAAAAAAAAATATATCAACACAAACAGTTGAAACTGGGGATACAAATATAGAAAGAAACACTAACACAACAAAGGTTTATTTACAAGCTTACTAACAAAGGTAAATGCAGAATGGTATCTCCTATTTACATAAAAAGATAGAATCTTACACTGCATGAACTGGGGGAACAGCGAGGCAATTAAAACACTTGCTAATCGATTTGGCACTTCGAAGAGGTGGCTTCATCAAAGTAGATCGGCGATTGAGGACGTCCCCTTGACTCCGTATTGCAGAAACTAATCTTCTTGTAAGGCAGGAATTCCCCAACACCTGTAACGGGACCTTTTCTTCTCTGAAGTCTGCTCGATGTCGAGATAACACGGTAGACCACTCCTGAAGACGACTAGACCAATATCCAACCAACTCTCGAACAACTCTTCTTTTGATTGATACTTCGTCGGTTCCTTCGTTTCTAGTCTCACTCTGACGATCACTGCTGCTGATCTCTCACTGATAATCTGATCTGTGGCTCTTACTAACTGGTGATCTCTCTCTAATACGATCTCTTCCTCTTACGATCACTCTATCTATATCTCCTCCTTCCTGCTGCTACTTCCTCCGTCGTATTTATACGGCATCCTGGGGGGGCGGAGCCTACGGCGAGCGTCACAGACTCCCGAGGTTTCTAGACATTCTTAGGTGAATCTAGACGAGGTATTGCATCAGAAAATCGCGGCATTTCTCACGTAACAACACGCCCGACGATTCCAGAAAAACCGCGAAGACAGGCGCCTCCAACACGGGCGCGAAAGCCTCCTTACTGCTGAACTTCTCGAAAATGCGTTCTCCTTTCCTTTATCTTTCTTTGCTAGGAAGCAATTACCGTCACAGTGCTACAATCCTTAGATGCATTATCATGAACAAAATTCCGTTCCCTTAGTCGTCCATAGTGAATACGAATCAGCTGACTATGATACACCGAAGCAGTTTTACAAATAACTAATGTTTGACCCAACAGATGTCGAACCGTAAGGGCATAATGAGAACAGGAAGGAGTGGGAAACAGGTATTTTTTTCGAGCAAAGAGTAAAGTCTCCATATTCTAATATCGTTAAGAGAGTGATCATCGAGTTTTTCATGTTAATGATTTAAATGTAAAATGCGCAGGCTGTCCTCACGATAGAACTTTTTCGATGTGATATCAGAAGCAGAGAAGCTGAGGGCAGAGCGCCTCTGACGTCTTATCGAAGAAAGTCCGATCGAGTGGACAGCCTTAAGGAAATATGTGAAATGAATATGAGAATAAAAGTGTTTAGGAAGTCAGTATTCATGAATTAAGTTTTCGTATAATTTAACATAGCTTATCAACAGACATGACTCTCCACAAGATAGATACAAAACAGTTCAGCAGCATGTTTAGGGTGGTGTTCTATAATCTAAAAGCCACCTCTTATAAAAGGAAAAAAAAAAAAAAGCTAAATATAAAGCAAAATACCAAATTTTCAGCATTTCCTCATCTAATTTCTATTAGTCGTATTCACCCAAATGACTAACCATTCGATATTTCATTTACCAAATATTTCTCATAATAATATAACTATACACATTACTATTCTTGAAAGACAAATGGTACAGATATTCCTCAGCAGAATCTATATGCCTCAATATAACATTGATAAGGAAGGAAACTATGCGAAACCTTCTAATAGAAAGAAAAAGTCAGATATTTAAGGCATATGTTAGCTAGTCAAATGATCACGCAATATGAACAATGATCAACATCTATTCAAATACCACTAGTTTACAATGATCACAATAGAAAGGAGTAAATAATGGTCAAGAACTCTAAAAATATGATGTTACGTTTTCTACTGTCAATAACAGGACTCTGCTTTACAACTTTTTTGAGCTATAAAGTGGCTTAAGTCAACAGTAGTAGATGAAAGTGCGGAAAAGAATAAGTCACTGGCATTTGTGTGTCCCAAGCCTCCACCCACCAAGGTATACCTCTTACCGCAGGTATAGGTAGCGTCATCCTTAAACCGGTATAGAATGCTATGTTCAACACCATAATATTGTTTGTAGATTAATAGTTTTCATGACCATGGCATTCTACATTAACATAAATCACCACTGGACAGGTAAAAGAAAAACTGTTTCAGAAATGTTTTGTATCGATCTTGTCGACATTCATATCTGTTGATAACATTCGATAATATATAGGAAATACCAATTCATGAATACTTAATTTCTAAGCACTTTTATTCTCATATTTATTTTGCATATTCCCTTAACTGCGCATTTTACACGCACCCAGTATCGTCAACAACAAAAACTTTACGATCACTTACTTAATGATATTACAATATGGAGACTACTGTGTTCAAGAAAAATACCTGCTCCTCATTCCTCCTTCCTATTCCCATATGCCCTTACAGTGCGACGTCTACTTGGTTTTCCATTAGTTACTTCTTCAACTTTTCCGGGGTTTCATAGCCAGCTGATTTGTGTTGATTCTATGGATGGCTAAGGGAACGGACTTTAGTGCACGATAGTACGTGCCACATTTTTTTATTGTTTACCTTCACCTGACCTTCCTCGCTCATTTCGTAGTTCTAGTTTTTTGTTGAGAAAAAAAGGAAAGTTCACCTTTTTCCTTCTTAATTTACCTATACTTGCAGACATTAACACAACACACATATGGTATTATGCAGTGCTATATATACTCAATAATTATTGCGGAATTCTGAAGTCTACCTTAGTAAGTGAATAGGTAAGCACTGAAAGGGTTTCCCACCCATGACCTTGAGGTGGTACCTTTAAAGTAAGTCATCGGCTAAGGATTTACCCAGGTGGAAGGCGACTCAACCAGTTGGGTAGACCTCAGAGAGGTTTGTCTCGTCGTTGTGATTTTAACCCATTATTTACGCTTACTCGGGAAGTAAACCTAGAAACTAATTTGTTGCTGTTGATGTTTTTTTGTAGTTCTTGTTTGGGGGCTAGTAAAGGTCTATGAAAATGCCTACAAGGTCTGAAAAAGGTGTTTTGCGTTGAGTTAAAGAGACAGTAATTTTAAGAAAGGATATTTATGGATGGATGTATATTTAGGACAAAAGCCCAGGCACTAGAAATTTATGATTTATCTATGAGAATGAAAATGTAAAAAACAAATAATATGTATATTAAAGAACACAAAACTTATTTCTAATAAAATATTTGTTTTAATTTTCGTTGTTGAAGCAAGGCTATATTTGACAGCACATTTTACCAAGTTATAATTTACGTTAAAGGTAGGAATATAAATGTTTACAACTTATGCGCGAGGGAAAATTCTTACACGCATCCCGAGTTCGCTGGAGGTTTGATTATGCCTTGCTTTATTCCTTGCTTTACTATATACTTAGAATAGCGAATTTTGAACAAATATGAAATACGTTGACGGCACTAAATTATGCAAATAAAATGGAAGCAATCACACTCACGACGAATGTAACATATGCTATGCTGTGTAACGACGTAAAGGAAGAGTAAGGAGAAGAATGGTGGAGTCAAAGAGGAAAGATTGGGGTAGTTAGTAAGGGATTTACAATAAGTAGATATATAACAAGTTCAGTAGTAGGTACCAAAGCTAGTATGTCTGAAAGCGTTAATCAGTTTGCAGGCTACTCCAGCAAATTCAAGAGTAAAGTGCATGAAAAAGCTGAATTTGGACATTGAATTTTTTACCAAAAATTAGGGGAGGATGTGAAACACACTATTGCTGAGTTACACACCAATCAATCAATTAATTTGAAAGATAGTAAAAAAACCGATTACTCAAAATTCCGGAAATAAATAGTAACTGATTCCTATATGTATATATACTATAGGCAAACAATCCTTTAGATTCCACATATAGAATCTACTATAAATCGCATCAAGTTAAACAGTTACAGTTTGTGTTAACGATGTAAACTGGTGATTAACACAAAGGAATGAGTAACTAAACATTCATACGTATATTTTTTGGTAACCATTGGCAGATTTCAGAAAAAAAATATTGTAGTTTTTTAAATGTTGCCAATCACTGGAATTCACGAATGGACATTTTTTAGCTTTTGCCTCCATACCAATGGGCTATGAAACGAGGGGCAATCAAACCAGAATACGGTGCCTGAAGTAGATTGCAAGTAAGAACTGTGGTACTGCACACTGGACACTGCATCAGAGTCGTGATCGTGTAATAATTCTGAACTGAAATGAACGCAAAGCTTTGAAGTGTTTCGTTTTCATTTTAGATAAAGCGTTTTAAATATACCGTTAAATTCTACCCTCAACTACCGAAAGTACAGTCGATTTTTTTATTTTATATAGATTTTTGGCATTATGCCAAACACTTGGGCAACTAAGGCCATTCAGCGCTGAAACGGAAATTGACAGTAAAAGATTTGAAAGGTCTTACAGGAGGAAAACCTCGCATTCCACTATGAAACAATTGTTAGGAGAGGGTGGACAGTAAGATGGTAGAAAGAGAATATGAACGGAGGTACAGTAAAAGGAATGAAAGTAGTTGCAGCTAGGGGCTGAAGGGACGCAGCAAAGAACCTTGAGTAATGCCTACACTGCACCAAATGAGGTAAACTGACGGCACTACCCCCCTATGAAGGAAAGTACAGTCGAGTAATTTGTCTGAAGTGGCGCATAACCAATGTTATGTAAAACCCAATTTACTGACCAATTTTCAAAAACTGTTAAAAATACAGAAACAATGAAACAGAATATCCTTGCGTTCAACATACTGATCAATTAATACTTTTGACAATCTCTTCTATTAAAGAAGCAAAGATAGTATTGAAGTTTCCTTGCCTAATTATTAGTAATACGAAATTTTTATTAAATTATTAGTAAATAATAGTGAATCACTTAGGGAAAAAGTTAAGCAAAATCTTGGTTATCTATGACAAAGCACTAACCCCGAGAAACCTGCAGTGGCCCAAAACAAAGGTAACAAATAAAGCATTTTGGGGTCTCAATACACTATAGGTCTGCAATCCACAGATAAAATGGGTACGGATTTATAATAATAAAAAAAATGTGAAAGACCTATGTCTTTACATTCATCAGGATCAGAGCACTTACAAAGAAAATGAAGAGTTTGGAGATTCACTGGAGGCAGATCTACCTAGCTATATTGCAAGTAACAGAAAACTGAACAGATTACTGACCTCATCTCTGAAGAAATAACTGTGGCCGTTCCAGGTGACACACTTCTTTGTGCATGCAGCATTTATCAGAATCTGAAAATCAAAACGAAACACCTGGTATATGTAAAATTTCAACAATATATTTTAAGTCATATTTGTCTTGTTCTAGTCCTCGTCATTACCCGTTTTGAAAATTTTAGTATTTATTTATTTATGTTTTATTAATCTTTCATTAATTCAGATTTATTTTCCTGTCATCCTTCATTTTTTTTTAAAGTGGCTTCTTTGTGCTGATGTCAAGTCTATATTTCTTGCTCATCGTTTTAACAACCTTTTCTCGGCGCTTTTTTGTATAGTATAAAATAAGAATATCGTCTCATGAAATAAGACTGAGTTATGCAATCCATATTGACCTTAAGGAACGTCCTTAATTAATGAAGCCTCTCAAAAGACACTGCACGAAATACGTCAAATACTTCAATACAGACTTAACATGTATTTGAGAAAACGTCCATTTTCTTTGATAACTTTAGATTTCTTTATATACAAGGACAACCAAAATTCTTAGTTGATAAACATAACACCCAAAAATTATGTAATTTGTTATGGAAATGCTTATTTTCAATCTTTCAGAACTCAATATAAAGAATCCATAATAATTTGAAAAAGGTGACCTTTAATCATATCTGTATTCCAGTTGAAAATCAGGAATCAATATTTCTAAATTTTCAGTCTGAAAATTGTATCCCTACACAATAAGCTTAAATTAATTTAAATAGGTAACAAACTCCAAACCACTTATAATTACAGCCTTGAGCTCCAAATTCAGTCAAATAAAAGAACATGATGATTCAAATTTATTTAAATTTGTACTGCCTACCTCCCAACTCCAATACCATTAACAGAAATTAGCTCCAAATCTTCATCGATGGAAATACATATGGTACTTCAAATTAAGACTATCCAAACCTTTAAAAAGACCTTAAACTTAGGACTTAGGACTAACCAAAGGTTTGACAACCAAACGCTCGCCCCATATTTCGTGTTAAGTTTTACATATAGTTTGAAATACCCAGTTTTCACGAATCCCTAGCATGATTGCCTAAAAACGTTCATAGTTAAAGATCTGATGCGTCAATATAGTGTGATAATCATAGGTTGATCAGTTATAAGTATATTATCTTTGTATAATAGTCTTAAACATGTCGCGTTTCATATAGGACTGGCAGTATGGATATATACCTTTTATCAGTAAATGACAAATATTGTCGTATGTTACCGGCCTATTACTGGTGGTCCATGCCATCACTAGGCAAAGCCAAGGCACGCAGTTAGCCGAGCACTAACCAGGTAGCGGCTAGCAGGTCAGTACGCAACATAAACTCATTCATCTGCCTCTCCTTTTATGATGCCCTAATGTAGACAAATGTTGGTGTGCCCCATCTGTCCTGCTCGTTTGGGTCTATAGTGGATCACGCCTTACCTACTTGTGAGCTTGACATGGTACCTACCACCAGTTACGGCCAAATCACTACCCAGTTTTGTGGCCGTTACATTAATTATACGTTCACCTTGGGCATTTATTGTCTCTGTATGGCGTTTTTATGTTGCATGGAAACAGTGGTTATTCAGCAACGGGACCAACGGCTTTACGTGACTTCTGAACCAAGTCGAGTGAACTTCTATCACCAGAAATCGAACTCGTGGCCACCGAGGTGGCATGTTAAGACCATACCGACCATGCCACTTAGGCGCTTGGGCATTTATTAATTTGTAGTTTACCCAATAGTCAATTAACAGGCTTTACTACGTAGCGCTCCCAGTCATTAAGAAAATCTGTATGGACGAGATTCCTTTCTACGTAAATTAATGATAATTATAACAGATTACTTAAAGCAACAAATTTCAGATTACGAGAAACTAATTTCAGATTACTACGAGATACATCGATTGAAACTTATTAAATGCCTTAGTAAAACATCATTTTGCAACTCAGAATGTTTTATCAGTAATTTTCTAAAGATGTTACAAAAAATTTCAACCCTGTAGTTGCCAATGCAGTCAATATGCTGATATTAGACAATTTTTAATGATAGGTTCAATGCCATTTCAGTGCCCATAGTTAGTCAACTTTAGGTGGTTAAAGATCTAGCAATAGGCCGAACCTACTGAATACAAGAGTCCTCAAAGGGTTAACTTAAAAAAAAAAATCCTCCAATTTCCAATGTACTTCAGGTTCCACCATTACCTTATGATTAGAAGCTTTTTAACGTTACTATGAATAAAATTTTAATTTTCTTTTTACCATTACTAGGAATCAATTTTTAATTTTCTGTTATTTCATAGCTATCAAAATCAACATTACTGTTCAAGGGCTTAATAAACCAGTTTACGGCAACTACGATAATATTTTTTTTTTTATTTGCCAGTTCCCTCAAGTTCTTGTTCTTGACAGTTTTTACAGGTACTGTATACTTGACTTCCATATTCTTACATATTACATTTCTCGTACCCAACCACTTTGAGGGTTAAATAACACTTTTACAAATATGAATTAATTATAATTTGAATAAATATCTCTAGTAACAAACCACTACATTAATCAATTTAAAAACATACGAGAATTTGCTTAACTGAACAAAATACACATTTAACAAAGTGATAAAAGTTTGAAATATTCAAATCTTCAATGAAAAATAAAAAGGTTTAGATAACTGTATATAACACCAAAACAAAACAAAAAGCCAGTGCATCAAACAACTGGCAAATGAGGCCAAGAAATCCGGTGCAATGGGTATCTTGCTACTTATTCAGTCCTCTAGGTTGTGTCCTCGGGTTCTTTGCTTTCGATATTGCAAATCTGTGGTAAACAAAAGTTAGCTCTACTGATGAATTAACGAACATTTCCCACTCCATTGTTATAACAGCCAACCTTCTTGCTTATTATGGAATTCGCCTGTACTGGCACATAGACGGCAGAAAAATGGTTTTGGAAGTTACCAATAAAGTCCCTAACTTCTTACTATCTTTTAGTTTATCCTACAGATAATTATAAATTTCTATAAAACTACAACTAACTTATTTTTAATAAGATTCTTTCGAGACTTTAAAATTTTCAAAAAAACTTGTCTGCTTTTACTTCGTTAATAGCGCGCACATTAACACTACAAATAGTTAGTTTGAAAACAACTATAAATTCAAAAGCCAGAGAATACAGTACTTCAGCAGCGTTTCAAATAAGATAACCCGATTTAGTCCATTTTATAACAACGATTTAGTAAATTATATATATTTTGCGGCAAAAATATCACTTAAAAGGATAATTATTATAGATCCTAGATAAAAACTTACGAACCAACTGAAAAAAAGTAAAAATGACTCCAAGAACTACTTATGGCAGGTATTCCTACCAACCCTAAGTTTAAGGGAGTTCCTCCATATATATATATATATATACATAATGTAAGTGCGTATGTGTGTATGTAACTATGTATGTATGTATATAAATAGTATGCATGTATAAAGCTTTCACCTACGTGGAAACAATACAAACCAATATTGGAGAAGACTCTACAACACCTTTACGTGTGCTTAAGACAAGAAAACAGAATCAAAATTCTTACATAATAACCAAACTAAATCAAGATGGCAGCAGGTTTATGCACCAATTCACCTGATTTCGGGAGTGCCACAGTCCTTAATCAATATCAAAACCGTGGGGCTAAGAATTATTCAAGAAATTCCAACTTAGGAAGGAAGCCAGTAATCTAAGATTATAATACGAATATGAGTCAATTCTCTATTTTCGAGATATTGTACAATTCCAACCAACGGCTTTCTATCTATATTCAAATCACAGAAATACAAATAAACCAGTCATTGGAGCCTCCACTCCACGCAATGGTCACGCAGCTGGAAATTCCGTATCATCTAATGAATACAAAGAGACCATGGCTTTCCAGGAAATATGCTTTCCTACCTTGTTCTCACGACGAGGATTGAAAACGCTTCACGAGATGATGAATGGCTCTCGGGAAGTGCACAGCGAGATATTCGTCCAAAATGATATGACAACGCGTCGAAATTATAGGGCAGCTCTCACCTGAATCGCGAACTGTCACTCAAGATACTTAAAACCGAATTCAAATAATGAATATTGCATGCATATGTATATATATATGTCTATATGTATATACATATATAATATATATATAATATATATAGATATATATATATATATATATATATATTCTTATATATATAATATATATATGTGGATGTATGTATGTACGGGGATTCAAACGCTTTCTCGTAATTCAAACCCTTTCTCGTAAGCTCTCCCTCAACAGCTACAGAAAGTAATATTTCTAACAGAAGGTCTATAAGCTACCATTTATTCTGGGCATTGATTATGCCTTGACTTTAATGTCCAGATTTCCTCTTGCTGTTTTGAGAATCATTTTATGTATCTCCCTCTTCCACTGCCTCTTCCTCCAAGTATAGATGAGGAAAAGGCAACATGCTTATCTTCTAATGAGTCTCAGAAAAATGATTTTTAAAGATAAGTTATTGTTCTCCCATCATCAATTACTTAGTTTTTAATTCAGCACTATTCTCTCTCTCTCTCTCTCTCTCTCCTCAATATCACCAGAAATATAACCCAATTACTGCGACTGAAAGGCTGGGAGATCTTCGTACTGGTCACATCAATTTCGCGTACCATGGTATGGTAACAGACAGAATCTGATCTTCCTTTCATTAGACCTGAATATAAAGCAACGTCCCCCTCTCCGTCCTGTCTCGTGGTAAGATATCAAAGAAACAGAAGGCATAAGGTGGGTAAATATTTACCAAAATGAATTATTTCTTGCCTTCTCGATACGACGTTGAATTCAAAATACATCACTTTTGAACAGATGCGCATGTATTCTTATGTCACTTGGTTTTACTTAAGAATGTGTAATTTGAATCATTTGAAGAATATCTGATGTACTTGATTCGACTTAATTTTACAATTTTACAAATAGTTACATAACATTTCTTCGGCCTAAGCTGTTTTCCAAAAGTATAGCGCATAAAAGTAGTTCTTTCATTTTCTGATCACAAATGTGGAAATAACAATTACTCCCTTTAACTACGCATTCCCACTTACTCAACAAATGTCTCCATAAACACTGTATTGAAAGCATGTTCAACACGCTGGTCTTCCAAAACCTTCTGAAAAAAGAAAAGAAAACCTGATCTCCCAAAGTTTGAAGACTTATGCCTCGGAAAAGTTTCATATTCTTAATTTTTACCATAATGAAAATATAATGCAAGACTACTTATTACCTTCCCTCCTTCACCGACACTTCGTGTTAGTTGTTCCATCAGTATTTTTGTTTATTTGCTGTTACTGTTAGATTAATGTGGTCTTTTTCAAAGCGATGTACATATTGTTCTTTTATGTAATTTCTCACTATACTTATTTGTTTTTGCTGCAATTTGAAGAATTTTATATACTCATCAGCTTATTTAACGAGAGGTCAAATATTAACGAGGGTAAAAAGAGAGCACCATATATATATATATATATATATATATATATATATATATATATATATATATATATATATATAGTATATATATATATTATATATATATATATATATATATATATATATATATATATATATATATATATATATATATTCAATCAGATGAGAGCATTAAAAAGGGTCCAGGAATCCACCAAACATTGTGAAGAATATTTTATTAGGTACGTTTCATACTACTTCAGAGTACATCTTCAGCCTGTAATTATAAATTGTGACAATTTAATTAACAGTAAAATAACACATTAAGACTAAAACATTATGATAATAAGTTAATTAAAAAACAT
>NC_061089.1:77402787-77407787 GCF_015104395.2 Macrobrachium nipponense
GTTGCATCCTGCCTCCTTAGGAGTCAGTCCATCACTTTTCTTACTATGTGCACCGTTTATAGGATCATACTTTTCTGCATGAGCCCTGGAGCTACTTCAGCCTCTAGTTCTTCCAGATTCCTTTCCAGGGATCTTGGGATCGTGCCTAGTTCTCCTATAATTATGGGCCCAATTTCCACTGGCATATCCAATATCCTTCTAATTTCTATTTTCAGGTCTTGATACTTATTCATTTTATCCCTTTCTTTCTCTTCAACTCTGGTGTTCCATGGTATTGCGACATCAATGAGTGATATTATTATTATTATTATTTTTATTATTATTATTATTATTATTATTATTATTATTATTATTATTATTATTATTATTATTATTATTATTATCAAAGTATAGCATGAGTCTTCCAATGAAGTAACAAACCCACAGTTATGTAAATGTACAAATATTAAATTTAAAACTGCAAAGATAGCTTTCGGGAACCTTGCCCTAGACGTTCCAGACAACTGGTGAGGCTTTCATCAGAAAACGACGCCATTGCCTGATCTATGCTTGACTACCGGTTCCATAGTTCGTCAACAAGTCTCTAATTTTGATTCCTTTTATGTTTACTTCGTTGGAGTGCTACATCAACGTGTCAGATTGAAAAGGGGAACCGAACAGATTCCCGAAAGCTATGTACACTTACGTAATTGTGGATTTGTTTCTCTATTATTATTATTATTATTATTATTATTATTATTATTATTATTATTATTATTATTATTATTATTATTATTATTATTATTATTATTAGTAGTAGTAGTAGTAGTAGTAGTAGTAGTAGTAGTACTTAATGACAGAATTTTGGGAAATAGAAAACTTATTATGATAACTGATTATCGTAATAGGTAGCTACGTGAGGCAAATGTAAATAACCATGGTTAATATTTTTTTTCAAGAAGTGAATTAACTGTTTCCTAGTTTAAGAAAAAAATTTCCTCCAATTATGAATGCGAACATTCCATGGATATATTTTTTTCTAAGTAATCCGCTCATGATGGTATCGAGTTAAAAAAAAATTATAAATTAAAAAATAAAATTCATATTCATTTCAGATCAGAGACCTTCGTCGATCACTCAGGCGGTTGTCTTGTACTACTTCAGATGAAAAAATCAAAACACAGGTAAGCGTTAAATAATGGTATTAATCATCAAAAGAATAATATTGACATGATACATTAATTTATTCACTTACATATGTAGAACATTATCTAATAAATTCCATTTGCTTCCGAAAGGTAAGATATTAATAATACTGTTGTGATATACATATATATGTACATACACACACAAACACACATATAAATAAATATATATATATATATATATATATATATATATATATATATATATATATATATATATATATATATAAATACCATTGGAAAAAAATGAAAAATGGTTTCGAATTATTAATGCTAAATGATACAAATAGGGTTGGGAGAAATTCAACAACACATACACACACACACAAATCTCTATCTATCTTTCTATGTGTATATATATATATATATATATATTATATATATATCATATATATATATATATGTATATATATATATATATATATATATATATATACTATTATTATATATATATGTGTGTATGTATATATGAACAAAGCAGTACATACAATCATACAGGCAGCTGGAAACCAAGTATACGCCTGGCAGTTGTTTTATAGGCCGCTCCTACCGTCACTAGTGACAATTTATCTTACTTCCCTTTTGCAGTCTCTTTAATCTTCTTGACCATTTGTTATGAAATTAAAAAATCAAGAACATCAATATAATTCAGGGTATGAATAAACTTAATACATTATTTTCAAGAGAATTGTGCAAGAAATTTAATTTTAAGGGACGTAACTGAGAGACGGCCGAAAGGGAAATGGGCTTCAACTAAATAGTCGGATTTGTAATAGGGATGACTTGTCACCAATGAGGGTGGGACTCCGTTCACAAAGTACTTATCATGTGGAAATACTTGGTCTCCACCCGTTTTCATTTTCGTATGCACTGTCTTGCTCGTATATATACTTTGAATTCCTACCAATTTGCATCAGCCCTCTGAAGATGCTTCAGCAATAAAAAGCCGACACTGGTCAGGGGGGGGCAGCCTTTTATCATCTCTTTTCAGTGGTGTTTGATAGATAAGAATTACGTATTTAATATAATCATACTCACACAAACACTTTTATTTTATAATTATATATTATTATATATAATATATATATATAATTATATAATATAGTATATATATAATATTATTAATTATATTATATATATATATATATATGGTATTATATATTATATAAAACACCCACACACCACACAACACATTTTATATATATATATATATATATATATATATATATATATATATCATATATATATATATATATATATGTATATATATATATAATATATATATCTATATATATATATATATTATATATATATATATATATCACACACCACACACACACTATATATATATATATATATATATATATATATATATATATTTTTATATATTATAAATATATATATATATAATATTATATATATATATATATATATTATATATTATATATTTGTGCGTGTGTACATTTCTGTTTCTTATCCTCTTACTCGTTCACTTAATGTATATAACATACATTCCTTTTTTCTTGCTTTATTCCAATTATAGATTGACCGAATGCTTTTTCGTCTGGATGGGCTTTCCGTTTTCGACATGGGAGGCTGGTTTACAATACATTACGACTCTCTTCTTACGGTAAGCACTATTATGGTTATGTAGGAAGAACGAGTAAGTTATTTTGCGTCTGTTTATAAAAGTATTTTGGTGTTTTTTGCCATAACTGCAGGACAAGGGCCGTAGACACATACGCAGAGACTGCTCGACTGATAAGATAGTTAGTAAACATGAAACTTTTCCAGGTTGCATTATGCTGAGATGAAACCGAGTACAAGCCTTTCCCTATAAAAATCGGGACTACATATCTTAAAAACTATCCATAGCATTTTTAAAAAAATAATCTCATTATGTTTCCCACACCCAAATTTTAAACGGAGTATTAGCATAATCCAACCTAACCTGACCCTGGGGCATGACACACACACAAAAAAAGGGGGTGGCGGGGTAGGGGGAGGCGCTAGGGGGACCGTGACTAGCATACATCTCAGGAATTTGCTTCCCGGTCTGCAATAGTGCCAGTTTTCACTGAGGATATCTCAAATAAAATCCTTCAACCTCAAATTCCCCGCAACTTCGAAACTATTTTGTAATATTCTCTAATTTCAATAGTTTTTTGGAGTTTATTATTATTATGTTCTTACAGTACATTATTCCAGCCCCCGATGTAACACCATTTTTTAATTCTTTACTGCAAATTAATATAAAAATATCAAGAAGACAAGATCTGTTCCCACATAAGGATCCTACACCAGTTTGTAATGGCAAGGTGACTGTTAGCCTTCACATTTACTTAAGACTAAGAAGAGAATCTTTTTGTGATATTTGTAGGTAAGACGATGCTCTGCAAAAGCAACAAAGACGCTGAATCTTTTTCTACGAATTGAATATAGAATTTACGCCAAAGGCAAAGTAATGGGACCAATGAGGTCATTCAACACTAGAACAGGAGCTGACAGTAAAGTTTGAAAGGTGTAACAGGAAGAAAACCTCGCAGTTGCACTATGAATCAGTTGAAAAGTAAGATGGAAGAGAATATGCACTGATGGTATTTTCCCCCTGCGGAGGACGTTTTCTAGTTACTAATACATACTGAGAAACCTTGAAAGTGCTTTGACGATTATCACTTATGTTTTTCCCAGCACTCTGAAGATTCAAAGGAAAATACTGCTATGGCGAAACTCGTTGTTGGTTGAATCTTACATTACACAGCCGACCTTTGCTTTTTGTTTACAGAGAGGAAGCAAAGAAAAGAGAACACGAGAAAATAAAAATATGTAGTAACAGATGAGTACGTTGTATTTCTGAATAAAAAGAAGCGTGATCTGATTGCAGTGAAATATATCTGAATTTGTAAAAAAAAATCATTAGCGAACATTTTCATAATTATATATATATGTATATATATATATATATAGTATATATATATATATATATATATATAGTATATATATAATATATATAAATGATATATATGATAATATATATATTATATATCTATATATATAAATATATATATATGATATATATGATATTATATATAATATATATATATATATATATATATATATATTATATAATATATATATATATATATATATATATATATATATATATATATATATATATATATATATACAATACTCCCCCCTACATATATATATATATATATATTATATATATATATATATATATATATATATAATATGATATACTATATATATATATATATATATATATATATATATATATATATATATATATATATATATATATATATATATATATATATATACCATACATACATATATATATATAATATACCTATATATATATACTATATAATATATATATATATTATATATATCTATATATAATATATAATATATATATCTATATATGCACAGTTTTTAAGCAATGTTGCCCTCCCTTAATTTTTACCTATCAATTCTACTAATTTCAACGTGAAATTTGATTATTTTAGAACATGAAAAACGTTTACATGAAGAAATTAGCCTACCCACATCAGTATTTAAGTGTGATGGGTGACATTATCGAGTCGGTGGTGTCGATTATTAGTAGAAGCAGCTTATTCGTAGATAACTGCCCATAACAAAAGAGTAATAGGATTATTGTCAAGGTGAATCATGCGAGAAAAAAGAATTCTAAGAAAGGGGGTTCTTAGATGAACTAAAAGATATAGATTTAATCAAAACAGTAACAACCCAGAGAAGTGTGAGTGGAAAGATGAGACGGAGGAAAGTAAG
>NC_061089.1:77410287-77424606 GCF_015104395.2 Macrobrachium nipponense
GCGAAGGCCTCCTCCAGCTTCTAACGTCCATCCATTGTTAATCGCCATAGGAAATTTATACCTTCGTAATCTACCTGAGTCTACTTTTCCGAGCTTATTGAATTTTCTCCGTCCTGAGCTCACTTTACAGGTGTTAGTGCGCGCGCGTGAGTTTGTGTGTGTGTGTGTGTGTTTAAAGTTATCGGTAACGCCTAACCGATGATCGCCTAACCCAAGGTGGAGTTTATGCAATACCTTAGCATTTATGTAATATTTTACTACTGATTAGGCTATATGACAATATATTTTCTTCTGTAATGGGAAATATCATTTAATTATTTTAGTTCAAAATGAAGTAATATAACTATAAAACAATGAAATTTGGCTAGGAATGCATTGTGATAATATTTGTCCGTGAAAAGTTCTGGGTACCATTTGATGTCACTGACCCGTCTCGCGCTGCGCCTGGTTCCACCTGTTCTTCATCCAACTTGGCCTAACTGCAGCGTTTTAGTATACCACGAATTGCTCCAAGGGAAAAACGTTAGTATAATCGGTATCCACAAAATATACTTTTGGAATCTCTCCATAACTAGCTTCAGCTGGGATTTAAATGTCGACCGATAATTCATGTATTTCATGATTACGGTTTAAAGAAGTTTCTCCTTAATTCATCATTTACTGATTTTTATACTAATATTTAACACCATAAAGCCAAAGAACGAAATACGGTTAATAATTCCTTCCCGAATTCTAGAAACATTATAAATCTCTTTGTCTGACGATGACGTTAGAGTGGCATCGGAAATCCTCATGGACATTATTAATTCTTACAAATCCTTTAAAATACATAGTAGTCATTATAATAACTGATATGAAAAATAATTCAATGTCATTCGATAACTATATACACAATTACAAATTTACCGAAATTTTCATAAAGATGACATAAACAGTGCTATCTTTCAAAATATAAAATAAAAGCAGAAAAGGTGATCAGTGGGTTGGACAAAGTAAAGAGCTTCGGGACTACTTTTGTTGTGAAGCCGACTTTTAGAGACTGTAACACTGGATGTTCCGATAGTCCTTTTGGTTCAGAAGGCCTAAGAGGAAGGCTCTCTTCACAGAATCAGGATTCCCTCTCGGTTTGGGCTTCCGAGACAGGACTGAGGAAAGGCCTTTGTGATGATCCTTGTTTCTGACGTCGCACGCCAACCCAGGAATCGACGTTCTTCTTGTTCTTGTTCTTGTTCTTCTCAATTTAATCCATATTCGGCTTCTAAGTCCGGTGTTTAACATTTAGTTTTTTTTTTTTTTTTTTTTTTTTTTTTTTTTTTTTTTTTTTATAACCTGTCCTTAGGTTCATCCGACGATGCTCATGCTTTTTTTTATTATATTTTGTTTTTATTTCTTGTTCTTCTGTGTCAGAAGTTGGTTTACTTCCTTGAAGTTCTTTGGATTGTCTTGCAGCCATTATCCAAGAGCCCTATTTCCTATATATTTATTGTATCTTGGCTACAAAACCTATATTATTCCCCATTCTGCTCCTATCAGTGATTTCGGTATTATCTTCCCGAAGCATTTTGCACTAAAATTATGTAAGTACTCAATTCACATAGTACTGATTTTTACATGTCGACATGCGTAGATGAATGAGAACATGATTAAGAAGGTCATCCTTGAAGGTTGGAATCATGGAATTTATAATTACTAGGTGGTTTCCAAATCCAAGATAAAGCTAGTTATGGAGTGATTGCAAAATTTTATTTTACCTATACTCAGTATACCATGCAATGCATAAATTACATAGGGTAATTATCTCAAACATGAATCACTTGCTTTGCTAAATAAAGAAAAATTATGACGCATTCAATATTTTTTTTTCTATTTCCCTATGAGCAAATCGTAATAAACATAAATACTGGAAATTAAGCGATTAACGATTAGACATGTTACATGGAATGCACACACACACAAACACACACAATCCCAGACTCAAACACACAAACGGACGCACACAGACACACAACACACACATGGCTGCAAAGCGAAGCTGGGGCTGAGAAAAGTCAGATATGATTCGATAAGATCAGAAATGGAGGACCAGGTGGATTTAAAGGGTATGAATTTCGCGCAGAGAATACCACTGGAGGAGGTTGGAATTTGGAGGAGGGGTTCACTCGAGGCGATCTGGGAGGCGATTTTGTTCCATTATGTCTACTGTTAATGCTTTTTTTCCCATTTACATTTCTAATTTAATCTTATCTGGTTATCTCTATGAGAGTGTATATTTGGAGTGAATATCCCTGAAGACAACTTAACTTATAAAATGGCAGTTCAATGTTATTACCTCTCATTTAGTTTAAAAGTGAACCTTCTCAGATTTGAGACTGAAAGGAAAATGCAAAGTCTAAAGATATATACAGCAGTGAGAATATCTCAACAAAACATAAATGAAAATATGAAAAGCTACAATGACGAAGCGCCTACACATACAATCAAATCTATAATGTAGACTTACTGAAGTCTTACGCTTTAAAACAAGTTCAATTGTGTGGGTTTCATGACTCATAAAAGAAACTAGAGAGAAATTAAGCATTTATTTCCCGGCCTTCCAACAATGTGGTGATGATAAAGTAATAGTTGTTGTTTACATGAGAAACTGAAAGATTTGATATAAATTATCAACACCAGTTTAAAGACGAAGAGGGACAGTCGTTAATTAATATAACTTTCATGACAGTGGATCTGAGAACCCAATCAATACTTGGACTCTCTTGACATTGATGTAGCTGGATCCTCTGATTTAGAAAAGTAGTTGAAAACGGGTCGTTCTCGACATTTCATGTTGCGTGTTTCCTTAATGATGAAGCTGGGCCAACTGAAGCCAAAATGCTACAGAGCTGATGCTCACCCAGGTTTACTTTCTACTGCCAATGGCATGTTATATGTTCGAGGCTCCTTGGATCAAGAATTGTGAAGAAATGTCCTAAGTTCAATAACTTAATTGGTTTGAGACAGATATCTTGGACGAATATCTAATATATTTGTGAGTTACTCAGTAATCTTATAAATGCTCCGAGAATTCAACCCCTGTTTTGTAAATAATATCACCATTTCCTCAAAAAATATGTTCATTCCATTCTGTGGATGGTTACCATCTAAATACATTGGCTTCTATGTTTTATCATTATTTATATCTTGCTTATGGAAAAAGGAGCAGACCTCGTGAGGCTGAATAAAACGTAAACATAAAGGAGGAAGAGGGGAAAATGGGGCTAACTTTAAAGAGAAATCAATATTAATTGTGATGGACATTTATAACGATGATCTATGCACTGGACAAATTATTGATCGTCGTGGGTTGCAGTAGTAAAGGTATATGTTCGACAACACCACGCTCCTATTACCTTCTTAATTAAATCATCTCCATCTTTGTCTAGCCATCTGATGAAAATTTAGATTCTTAAGCAAAGAATGAATACCAAAACTCCCCCTCTGAAAGATCATCGCCAGAAACTGACAGCGGTGGACCATCCGACATCCTGATCCAACCATTTCAGTTCAGGATTGGTCTATAGTGTTTCTTCAGTTCCCCTGACAACACAAAAATCCCCCCCCCCTTCCCCCCCCCCTCTCTCTATCTCTGCTTTCTCTCTCTCGTGCTCGTTTAGTAGTTTTCTTGTTATTCTTAGAACTACTTAATTTCTTTGGTACATAAGAAGAATATCATTAATACTGTACGTTTACTTAAAGGCTTACTTTGTATTTAACAGCCTGGAGTCATTTCATTAATTAAAATTATTATAAAGTTTGTTTCATATCTCTTGGATTCAGCCAGTGCAATACAACGAGAGAGAGTTATAGGGAATTATAAGGATTAGGATGTCTCAAAGACTTATTAGTCCATCAGAGGAGACATCATGTGCTTACTTATCTCCAGGAACAAGCTTTACCATTCATCCACATTGGTATAATGATTTTGTCTAGCTTCCTTTTAATCTCTTCTATGTGTCACCACATATCTTGTATGTAAGGAAGTTCCCACAAAGAGATGTGTTTTATCTCTTCAGTTCTATATTCCATCTATTATTTCTTGTCTGGTTTTCTTTTAACGTGAATAGGTTACAATCTACTTTTGTTATGCCTTTCAGTATTTTGAATGTTTCTATTAGTTGTCCTCGCAATCGTCGTGTTTCTAAGCCATACATGATCTGGCTCTCTAGTTGTCTTTGGTAACCTATTTGCCTGATGGATAGAATTAACTCTGTGGCTTTAGCTTGTACCCCTTCTAATCTATTTATGTCCTTTCTTAATGTTCGTGACCAAAAGTGTAGTGCATATTCAAGATGTGGTCTAACTATTGATGTGTAGAGCTGCAGCACCACATCCTTCGTTCTGTATTTGAACTGCCTCTTTATGTATCCCACTAGTTTCTGCGCCTTCTTCTCAGCTTTTATGCACTGTTTTGTGGATTCTAAGTACTTGGTAATGATGACTCCAAGGTCCTTTTCTTGTTCTACATTATTTATGTCATTCTCAAGCAGCATGTAGTTGACATGAGGGTTGTTTGTTCCTATTTGTAATACGCTACAATTATCCAAGTTAAAAGGTAATGGTCATCTGTTTGACCACCTTGCTATTTTCCTTAGATAATTTCTTAAACTTTCCACTGTCTCTTGGTGTTCTGCATTTAAACCTAGTCTGGTGTCATCTGCAAATTTGGCTATCCTGCTAGGTAAGCCTACATGAATGTCATTAATATAAATAAAAAAACCAGAGTGGGACAAAGACAAAACCCTGCGGAACTCCGCTTGTCACATCTACCCATTCTGATTCTCCACCGTTTATTACGACTGTTTTATATTGGTTAGCCAGTCTTCGATCCATTTTGATATTTTTCCTACAATTCCTAAAGCTCTAACTTTTGCCATTAGTCACTTGTGCGGAACTTTGTCGAAGCACGTTATGGAAAAACTCCAAGAGGTTTGATAGGCAGTAACTGTTTTGTCTGAAGCCGCGTTGACTGTTTTACTAGAAGTTGTCTCTATCAATGTGATCCACAATTTGATCTGCAATATGGAATCAAAACTCTTACAAGGGATTGACGTTAGACAGATTGGTCGATAATTTCCTACTTCTTCTCTTGGACCTTTTTTGTAAACTGAGGGCATTACCTAGTTTCCATCCTTTAAGTGCCTTTCGTTGTTCAGAAGTTTTTTAGTAGAGTTTATATATGTGAGGAACTATTTCCTCTTTTAACTCTTGAATTTCCCTTGGATGAATCCTAACCGGACCAGAAGATTTAAACTTGTTTAGTTTTCCTATTTTGTTTTTAACGTCTACTGAGAGAGAGAGAGAGAGAGAGAGAGAGAGAGGTATTGATTGTATATCTGTTTGACTTCAGCATGTATGGTAAGAATTGACTATCTGGGCCCATTGTATTTTCCATACTTCACTTCTATATTAAACTGCAAATATTTCAATAAGAACAGCTTTCATTATAAGAGAAGATATATTTTGTTAAGAAACTTAAAGAAACGATAAAATATTTGTGAAGTTTTGCTTCGGATGACTAAAGATATTCAGTTAGAGAAATCTAAATGTTACATCCTCTAAGCGAACTATCTATATTTTAGCCTTGAATTAATATTCACACTTTACCTTCATTTTCAAACTGCTGTTGGCAGGGAAACCCGTCAGAGTTCCAAATTACAATAGACGGAATATATTGGAGGTTCTGACTTACGAACTAATTGGTACTGCCATCTGGCAATTAAATCCTGTGGCCGCTAGTTAAGTTATACCGTGGTCTGCATGGGACCTGCCACTCCCTAGTTAAGATTCACAGACACAGTTGGGTTCCTCTATCTTCCGTGTGCGCTCTCGAAAACTGATTTATTGTCTGTGTGATGTCTTGCTTGCATTGCCATTTGATTTTATAAAGGGGAAGGACTTGGAATGTCGCGATAATAATTCATCATTGATATTAAGTTTTACAACTTTGAAATTTACTAAATTAGTTAATGCATAAAAATATTGTTAGATAACTAAGAAATTAAAGAGGAAAAATATATTTAATAAGTAAAACTGTGTTGGGGATAACAGAGACCTAACAGATATATCATCATATGGTACAAAATAATTTTTCTTCTTCCTGAGAAATTTGCTAGAAGAGGAAAAGAAATATAGACTGATTCAAAATCAATGCCATTAAAAAAAAAGTTAAGTATATCTTAGTTTTACCAGACCACTGAGCTAATGAACAGCTCTCCTAGGGCTGGCCCGAAGGATTAGATATTTTCAAGCGGCTAGGAACCAATTGGTCACCTACCAACGGGACCTCCAGCTTATTGTGGGATCCGAACCACATTATATCGAGAAATGAATTTCTATCACCAGAAATAAATTCCTCTGATTCCGCGTTGGCCGAGACGGGAATCGAACTTCAGTCCACCGGGTTGGTAGCCAAGTGCGAAAACCACTTGTCCAACGCGGAACTTCATCATCAATGCCACTGACTTCAATAGAAGCACATATATATATATATATATATATATATATATATATATATATATATATATATATATTATATATATATATATATAGATATATATATATATATATATATTATATATATATATATATATATATATATATATATATATTATATAGATTATACACACACACACATACATACATATATATAAATATATTATATATATATATATATATATATATATATATATATATATATATATATATATATATATATATATATACACTTCTATTGAAGTCAGTGGCATTAATGATGAAGTTCCGCATTGGACGAGTGGTTTTCGCACTTGGCTACCAATCCGGTGGACCGAAGTTCGATTCCAGGCTCGGCCAACGCGGAATCAGAGAAATTTATTTCTGGTGATAGAAATTCATTTCTCGATATAATGTGGTTCGGATCCCACAATAAGCTGTAGTTCCCGTTGCTAGGTGACCAATTGGTTCCTAGCCGCGTGGAAATATCTAATCCTTCGGGCCAGCCCTAGGACAGCTGTTCATCAACTCAGTGGTCTGGTAAACTAAGAGATACTTAACTGTTTTTTTAGTGGTATCACAATATATATATATATATATATATATATATATACTATATAGATATATATATATATCTATAATATATATGTAAAGTATGTAAATCTATAACGTCAGCATTTTTGCACATATTAAACTAGTACATGCAATCCTTTAAAATTATCATTCTACTAAATTTTGTCAAACTTACCGAGAGTCTGAATTCATAGCTTTACATTTATAAGGTCAAGATACCCTGTCTCTTTCAAACAAGGTTCCTAAGAAAGAATTATATAACGCGTTAGTCCAATGGATGATGTGCCTCATGGAGAGAGAGAGAGAGAGAGAGAGAGAGAGAGAGAGACTTTACCCAATATTGGCAATTGATTTTCCACTGCAGTCCTGATAAAAGGCCTTATCATCCATCTGTCCTCTGAATAGTCTGCCCTATCTATCAACCAATAAAAAGAGCAGGGAAGATAGTACTGAATACTCTTCTGGAAAAGACTGTAATTCTCTTGTTTCTGTAATATTACGTAGACAAATGCTGAGTTAGAAAAAAAAAAACTTTTTTTTTTTTTTCAAATAAAATTAGCTTTTTAAATGTCTTTCTGTAAGCTTGTTGAGTGCTCTTATGTAAGCTGATACAGATATACACCAACGTTCCCACACACACACACACACACACACACACACACACACACACACTTCCACAAACGTTATAGCTATTACGATTTTTAATTAATTTTAGTGACGATAACCGTAACATGTGAAGAAAGTAGAAAACACAAATGAAAGTATGCAACAATACTTACTTAGGCATAGGATCCTAATATTTGTTATATCAGAAGTTTATGTCATTCCGTTTTATGGAAAATCTTCAAATATCCGTTTCAATGACCAGCCTTCGTTCGATGATTCTAAAGTAAGAAGAATGCCACGATAAAGATGTTTAGTTCAACGTATGGGGTCGCGGTCATCTTCTATTTAACTTTTAGAGCTTTAGTTTAATTACGGCAAAGCATAGACATTTCAAAAACTTTTTAAAAAATTATATTAATTATCTTGAAACAGCATTTGTATAAACGAATTAATCTTAAGTAGTTGGGACAAAAAAAGAAAAAAAAAACACGTCCACCTTTAAACATAATTACTTCAAACGTCTCCCGCAGGCAAATAATGATAAGAAAAAATTAACTACCCGTATGACAAGGCTACGGTATTGCAATTGGCTTTTAAACGTTCTTGGTATGACCCTATTTCTAAAGCACGCTTCATTAGGTAAGAGTTGCATTCATGGGGTCTTTAAAGATCTTAGACAACTAGAACAGATGGGGTGGTGGGAATCCAGGTGGGATATTCTTGGTAGTTTTTAGTAAACACAGTATGTTTTATTGTTAAGGGGGTTAGCTGCTCATTTCTAATATCACTAAAAGCTTCTTCCTCCTTGTGATAATTAATATATCTCTTGTTAAAACTATGACTTTTTAGTTTTCTGTAAAAGACAACCATTGGGTTGGCTATATGTCTGTCCGTCGGCACTTTTTCTGTCCGCTCTCAGATCTTAAAAACTACTGGGGCTAGAGGGCTACAAATCGGTATGTTGATCATTCACCTTCCAGCCATCAAGCCAGCCGCCTACACGTCTTCTCATGACTGTAAATATTCCCAACCTTCTCTCTCTCTCTCTCTCTCTCTCTCTCTCTCTCTCTCTCTCTCTCTCTCTCTCTCTCTCGGTCGTTCTTTAAACGAGAAGAAATAAAAAAAATCCTGGCTATTCAATAACAACAAAAAGCATAAGTGACTAAACACTATGCTGACACAAAAATGGTAAAGCAAACATGAGTTGTTATTTTACACAAATTATTCTGTGTTCTGCATATCTACCATTGTATATCCTCACTCTAATTTACTGTAATGTTACATTGTCATTCTCTGTCTCTCCCGTGCATGTACTCCATAAATGTGCATTATTCCATAGCAGCGAAAAATATTTTAATTTCATAATCTTCTTGGCTCATTTTTAGAACGAAATTTGGCAACTTCATCCGATTTTGAAATAAGCATATCTAGTAAATAAATGAAAGCCTTACATCATTAAATAAGTGGAATAAAATTTGTCAAATATGTGTTAGCATATTTTCTTATAATAAAAAGTAAGAACAATAACCATTTCTTATCATTATAAGAGACTTCTGATCTGATAGTAAATGGGCTTTACCAATCAGCCTTCTCCAAAGGAAAATTACTTTAGAAAGAGCTCAATGACTTTCTGTGGACGTCGACGATAACATTCATTGTAATTCATTCATTGTAATTCATGGGAAAGGCTTCTTCACCTCCTGTCCATTTTATACAGGGTCGTTCAATGATAATTCAAGTATTTGCAGAAATATGTATTTTGAAATCTTCTGTATTAATATGATTTTTTTATGATATTCCTTACAAAATTAACTACAGTAAATGAAATAACGTGTTACGATCAAGCTGAGTATCCGTTTGCGAATGAACTAATGACCGTGAATGAGCTTATTTATAATTCTAACCGATAAAGAATTTTACACATGTATCTCCGTTTATATCTCCCTGGTAAAATATACGTTCGTTACAGAATAAAGTTGTAAGATATTACAGAACAAATTCCTCAGTTTCTCCTTGGTCAAGTGGTTTACGTGCTTGCCTACCGATTCGGTAGTCCCGAGTTTCGAACCCGCTGTGTCAACGTGGAATCAGAGGGATTTGTTTCTGGTGATTAGAAATTAATTGCTCGATACAATTGTGGCTCGGATCCCACAAAGAGCTGTAGGTCCTTTAAAATGTCACATAGAAATATCTAATCCTTCAGGTCAGCCCTAGGAGAACTGTTAATCAGCTCAGCGGTCAGCTAGGACAACTGTTAATCAACTCAGTGGTCAGGTTAAACTAAGATATACTTATTACTTAACAAATACCTATCTATTTATCATCTGCTCTGCTCCACATTTTAATGAATGCCACATGCGTCAAGGAAATAGCTACTTTTTCTTCTCTGATGTAAAATGTTAGTTTTCTAGTACAATTACGCTATTATATATTGCATCACTTTATGAAAGAAATTGCTCGGATTGTTTTTCTGTTTTATTTTCAGTATATTAATTAGTTTGAGAAAATTTGTTTACAATATGAAAGTGGAATCTATTATCGCAAGTAAACATTAAAACATCATAGACAAACCATGCTTTATGCAGGTTTTTGAGTATTTTCTCCGAATCATTATGAAATATTCCATTATATTTAGATATGAACAGTCGTAGCAACCGTGTCAACAGAGTATCATGTGTTATTTTATGCAAATAATACGTGAGTGAGTGAAGTTTGGCTTACCGAATGTTTCCAGATTCTCATCTGTTTAAAGATCTTCCTATTAAAAAACGTTATTTTAAGTTACCATGTGAAATATGATATAAAAAATGTTAAATAATTTATATCTTCCTTAAATTGAATACGTTACCCTTGACGAAAGGGTGGTGGAATGCACTGAAGTGTGCGTTTCGGTTGGCATGCCTGAAACACTGAATTTTGTGGGGACTGGTATTGATGCACGAAAACTTTTGTCTTACAGATGCCAACTTTCTTTTTAGTATCATAAAAAAACGTCAAATTGACAATATTTTTATAAATTTGAAAGGGAAGTCAAATATATCCAAAAAGGAAATTGGGAATATTGTTTTTTTTTCTTTTTTACAAATGAATGGTTAAATGGGAGTCACATAGGCCTAATGAATACAAAACGGTACCGACATGTGTGAACGGAGAGATCGGTGCTTTTGGGAGTTACAGTAAATATCAAGATGTGAATAGCAGTCATAAACTGAAACTGGCAAGAAAACCCCACTTTTACTAATTATAGTAGATAAATATAATTTACTGTTGTTTTTCTTCAATTATGTTCGAAAGAATATATTGACTTATCTTTAGATGCTGTTGTTCTTTAACTGCTGCCTAAAGCATTTATTGATTTTTTATTAGTTGATGTTTTTTTATAAATGAAAATTTTTAATTCAGTCCAAAACTATGTGGTTTAAGAATTAGGTCAAATGGAAAATTCGAGGCCATTCAACACTGAAATGACAAATGATATACTTTTATATTAACCACAAAAGAAAATATTATTGGTTATGAAAATATGATAGCATATAAAACCCTATTTACAAAAACAATAATGCAAATTATATGATACTCCTTTTTCCATGGAGCAGGCGAGGATCAGTAGGCCTAGCCATACATTTATAAGTTAATATTCATCTTGCTGTATTTTGTATACAATAAGTAAACAAAAGGTAATAAATAGTTTTGTTTATCACTCTGTATATACAAAACATGCAAATTCTCTGTGGTAAAACGAAAACCCCCTCCAGATCCCCCCGAAAAGGCTGAGGCACAAAAAACAAGCGTAACCAATGAAAGAACAAAAATTATTTAAATTTCCTTTATGTAAGGATAATATATAACTAAGATAACAGATTAATATCAATATACTAGTTACTGAGAGACTGTCACCGCGGAGCATCATCTGTGCATTGACTGGTAGTGTCTGTGCGCCTGCGTCACCAACCGAATAGTTGCCAGATACCACTTGCTGAATTTAGCTATAGGCCCTATGTCTGAAATATTAAGAGAACTGATACAACATTTTAGAACGTGGCTGAACGAAGCCAGTTTCGTATGTTGTCCTAAACAAAATTCTGTTCCATTTTACCAAGAAAAACAATCTAAGGGTTTGAAGCAATCAAAATTGATTGAATAACTTCGCGATATTCTCAATCCCAAGACTACACTGATATTCGATTTCATTCTAAATTTGAAATGATAATATTGAAAACAAAGAGAATCCTGTTTTAGTCACCAAACATAACTCGCCCTTTTCAAAGGTGCTCTACTATTTGCAGATGATATTTTTTGATCAATTTGGTAAAGATGAATCATTTAATGTTGACAGAGTGTCGAGTCCTGTCCAGTTAAATGAGAAGATTGAGAGGAAGACAGATTGGCTGCAAAAAGAAGGTTCAAATGACTATTAGATGAAACATGAAAAATGTGGTCATTGTTACCCTCTCCTTGCCACTTGTTGTGTATACCTTTATAAAATAAAGAACAATGTATTAATGTTACCCTTTCCATGAAACTGTAGTTATAAGCCTTGTAACTGAAAATAGGAAAAGGGTAATTACTTCTCTTTGACAATTATGGTGCAAATTTTCTGAAAAAAAAAGCATGAAAAAGTGAATTATTGTACAAATCGTTTTGACAGAACACCTGAAAACTCAATCTTCAAAAATTATTGTTATCTCTTCTTGACGATTGTTGCGGACATTTCTTTAACAAAAAAATCTAGTGATTAAGGAGTGATACTTCTCGAGGAAGGAAGAATTCTCGCCTGTTATTGCGGATTCACTGACGGCAAATGCATAGTATATGAAGCTTCACTTTCCACAGTTGCCTCCTTTGCACCAAATTCCCTTTCATCCGACATCAGAAGGAATGTATAAATAAGTCGTTAGTCTGTTGCATTCCAAAACCCCAAGCTAAGTTTTCATAGGAGAAGCAAATTTCTGAGCTTCCCACCGGAATTTCCTGTAGTGGCGGTGTGTCAAGGGACGGACCCGGCATTTCAGGGGAAAATTGAAGGGTTTCAGTTTGGTGAGCTGCGTTGTCGCATATTCGGATTTCTTTTGTCAGGCTTACTTATACCAAGACACATTTCGAAAAGAATGAACATATGTTGACATTCCCTTAAACTTAAACATGAATTGCAAATGATTAATTGCAAATTAAAGTGACTCTACTCAGTCGTGATATCTAATATAATTCTTTGGAAGTTGGTCTCTGTGGGCTTGTTCAATATGATTAGGGCTAATCTTCTGAATAATAATAATAATAATAATAATAATGATAATAATAATAATGATAATAATAATAATAATAATAATGATAATAATAATAATAACAATAATAATAATAATAGTTTGGAATAGAAAAATGCGCCTTAGTCAACATACAAAAAGGCAAAGCAACGAGAACTGAAGGGATAAAGCTACCAGATGGGAGCAACATCAAACACATATATGAGACAGGATACAAATACCTGGGAATAATGGAAAGAGGGGAATATAAAAACACCAAGAGATGAAGGACACGATCAGGAAAAAAGAATATATGCAGAGACTCAAGGCGATACTCAAGTCAAAACTCAACGCCGGAAATATGATAAAAGCCATAAACACATGGGCAGTGCCAGTAATCAGATACAGCGCAGGAATAGTGGAATGGACGAAGGCAGAACTCCGCAGCATAGATACAGAAAAAAAACCAGGAAACATATGACAATACACAAAGCGCTACACCCAAGAGCAAATACGGACAGACTATACATAACACGAAAGGAAGGAGGGAGAGGACTACTAAGTATAGAGGACTGCGTAAACATCGAGAACAGAGCACTGGGGCAATATCTGAAAAATCAGTGAAGACGAGTGGCTAAAGAGTGCATGGGAAGAAGGGACTGATAAAAGTAGACGAAGACCCACAATATACAGAGACAGGAGAAAGACAGACAGAACAGAGGACTGGCACAACAAACCAATGCACGGAACAATACATGAGGACAGACTAAAGAACTAGCCAGCGATGACAATTGGCAATGGCTACAGAGGGGAGAGCTAAAGAAGGAAACTGAAGGAATGATAACAGCGGCACAAGATCAGGCCCTAAGAACCAGGTATGTTCAAAGAACGATAGACGGAAATAACATCTCTCCCATATGTAGGAAGTGCAAAACGAAAATGAAACCATAAACCACATAGCAAGTGAATGCCCGGCACTTGCACAGAACCAGTACAAAAAGAGGCATGATTCAGTAGCAAAAGCCCTCCACTGGAGCCTGTGCAAAAAACATCAGCTACCTGCAGTAATAAGTGGTACGAGCACCAACCTGAAGGAGTGATAGAAAACGATCAGGCAAAGATCCTCTTGGACTATGGTATCAGAACGGATAGGGTGATACGTGCAAACAGACCAGACGTGACGTTGATTGACAAAGTCAAGAAGAAAGTATTACTCATTGATGTCGCAATACCATGGGACACCAGAGTTGAAGAGAAAGAGAGGGAAAAAATGGATAAGTATCAAGATCTGAAAATAGAAATAAGAAGGATATGGGATATGCCAGTGGAAATCGTACCCATAATCATAGGAGCACTAGGCACGATCCCAAGATCCCTGAAAAGGAATCTA
>NC_061089.1:77430106-77447624 GCF_015104395.2 Macrobrachium nipponense
TGAAACAGCATTTGTATAAACAAATTAGTCTTATGTAGTTGGGGAAAAAAAGAAAAAAAAACATGTCCACCTGTAAACCTAATACTTCAAACGTCTCTCGCAGGCAAATAATGATAAGAAAAAATTAACTACCCGTATGACAAGGCTACAGTACTTCAATTGGCTTTTAAACGTTCTTGGTATGACCCTATTTCTAAAACACGCTTCATCAGGTAAGAGTTGCATTCATGGGGTCTTTAAAGATCTTAGACAACTAGAACAGATGGGGTGGTGGGAATCCAGGTGGGATATTCCTGATAGTTTTTAGTAAACACAGTATGCTTTATTGTTAAGGGGGTTAGCTACTCATTTCTAATATCACTTAAAGCTTCTTCCTCCTTGTGATATATCTCCTGTTAAAACTATGACTTTTTAGTTTTCTGTAAAATACAACCATTGGGTTGGCTATATGTCTGTCCGTCGGCACTTTTTCTGTCCGCTCTCAGATCTTAAAACTACTGGGGCTAGAGGGCTGCAAATCGGTATGTTGATCATTCACCTTCCAGCCATCAAGCCAGCCGCCTACACGTCTTCACATGACTGCATCTGGGGAACAACTGAACGTTACCCAGTCGTGGCTGAGAGTTTAATACAGCATTTTCGGCTGTAGAGAAAAGTCGATTGCGCCGAATAAACTTCGGCGCATTTTTTACTTACGCTCTTTTGTAGTGACCATGGTTTTTAAAAAAAAAAAAAAAAAAAATACCAAAACAGGAACCAGTGCCCTCCTGAAAGTTCCCAAATCATTGTGCAGGGGTGTCGAATGTGTTGTTATATTACTCCATCAGAAGAAAAACATTAAAATAAATTCTAATTTTTTTTTTATAAAACTGGAATCGTTCTTTCACTAACATCCAGAAAAACCTGAATTTCTAAACTGGAAACTAGTTTGTATGATGTAATGATACTAACTAAAAAATAAGGTAACGTTATCCTTAAAAGAAAAAACGTATTAACATTTTCATAGATTAATCCAAGGACTAAACATTGTTTTATTTTTCTTCACCCAAAGAAACTTACACGCACATTCCCATAGAATCTCAAACGGTGACTTGATTATGAGGTGAAGCCGACAAATGGCTAAATATAACACTGTGTTTTATTTGAAACTTAAGGAAAAACTTGTAACGTAGAGGAAGACAACCTTTATTTTTAAGTCTGTAAAGCTTAATCATAAATAAACGAATCTCAATCAATCCCCTATTTTCAATAGACTTTTGTAAATATTCCCAACCTTCTCTCTCTCTCTCTCTCTCTCTCTCTCTCTCTCTCTCTCTCTCTCTCTCTCGGTCGTTCTTTAAAAACGAGAAGAAATAAAAAAATCCTGGCTATTCTATAACAACAAAAGGCATAAGTGATTAAACACTATGCTGACACAAAAATAGTAAAGCAAACATGAGTTTCTATTTTACACAAATTATTCTGTGTTCTGCGTATCTACCATTGTATATCCTCACTCTAATTTACTGTAATGTTACATTTTCAGTACATTCTCTGTCTCTCCCGTGCATGCACTCCATAAATGTGCATTATTCCATAGCAGCGAAAAATATTTTAATTTCATATTCTGCTTGGCTCATTTTTAGAACGAAATTTGCAACTTCATCCGATTTTAAAATAAGCATATCTAGTAAATAAATGAAAGCCTTACATAACTAAATAAGTGGAATAAAATTGTCAAATATGTGTTAGCATATTTTCTTATAATAATAAGTAAGAACAATAACCATTTCTTATCATTATAAAAGACTTCTGATAGTAAATGGGCTTTACCAATCAGCCTTCTCCAAAGGAAAATTCCTTTAGAAAGAGCTCAATGACTTTCTGTGGACGTCGACGATCACATTCATTGTAATTCATTCATTGTAATTCATGGGAAAGGCTTCTTCTCTCCTCCATATACAAGGACGTTCAATGATAATTCAAGATTTGCAGAAATATGTATTATGAAATCTTCTGATAATATGATGTTTTTTTATTTTTTTTTATGATATCCCTTACAAATTAAACTACAGTAAATTAAATAACGTATTAACGATCAAGCTGAGTATCCGTTTGCGAATGAATTAATGACCGTGAATGAGCTTATTTATAATTCTAACCGATAAAGAATTTTACACATTATATCTCCGTTATATCTCCCTGGTAAAATATACGTTCGTTACAGAATACCAAAAGTTGTAAGATATTACTGAACAATTCCTGTTTTCTCCCCATTAGTCAAGGTGGTTTACGTGCTCGCCTACCGATTCGGTAGTCCCGAGTTTCGAACCTGCTGTGTCAACGTGGAAGCAGAGGAATTTGTTTCTGGTGATTAGAAATTAATTACTCGATACAATTGTGGTTCTGATCCCACAAAAAAAGCTGTAGGTCCTTTAAATGCCACGTAGAAATATCTAACCCTTCAGGCCAACCCTAGGAGAGCTGTTAATCAGCTCAGTGGTCCAGTTTAAACTAAGATCCTTAACAAAATTACAAATATCCTATTTATCCTTTATCATTGCTCTGCTCCACATTTTTAATGAATGCCATATGCGTCAAGGAAAGAGCTACTTTTTCTTCTCTGATGTAAAATGTTAGTTTTCTAGTACAATTACGCTATTATATATTGCATCACTTTATGAAAGAATATGCTCGGATCGTTTTTCTGTTTTATTTTCAGTATAGTAATTAGTTTGAGAGAATTTGTTACAATATGAAAGTGGAATCTATTATCGCAAGTAAACATTAAAACATCATAGACAAACATGCTTTATGCAGGTTTTTGAGTATTTTCTCCGAATCATTATGAAATATTCCATTATAGTTTAGATATGAACAGTCGTAGCAACCGTGTCACAGAGTATCATGTTTGGTTATTTATGCAAATAATACGTGAGTGAGTGAAGTTTGGCTACCTAATGTTTCCAGATTCTCATCTGTTAAAGATCTTCCTATAAAAAAACGTTATTTTAAGTTACCATGTGAAATATGATATAAAAAATGTTAAATAATTTTATATCGTCCTTAATTGAATACGTTACCCTTGACCAAAGGGTGGTGGAATGCACTGAAGTGTGCGTTTCGGTTGGCAGCATACCTGAACACTGAATTTTGTGGCGACTGGTATTGATTGCCACGAAAACTTTTGTCTTACAGATGCCAACTTCTTTTTTAGTATCATAAAAAAACGTCAAATTGACAAATTTTTTATTTTATTTGAAAGGGAAGTCAAATATATCCAAAAAGGAAATTGGGAATATTGTTTTTTTTTTTTCTTTTTTACAAATGAATGGTTAAATGGGAGTCACATAGGCCTAATGAATACAAAACGGTAACGACATGTGTAACGGAGAGATCGGTGCTTTGGGAGTTACAGTAAATATCAGGATGTGAATAGCAGTCATAAACTGAAACTGGCAAGAAACCCCACTTTTACTAATTATAGTAGATAAATATAATTTACTGTTGTTTTTCTTCAATTGTGTTCGAAAGAATATATTGACTTATCTTTAGATGCTGTTGTTCTTTAACTGCTGCCTAAAGCATTTATTGAATTTTATTAGTTGATGTTTTTTATAAATGAAAATTTTTAATTCAGTCCAAAACTATGTGGTTTAAGAATTAGGTCAAATGGAAAATTCCGAGGCCATTCAACACTGAAATGACAAATGATATTCTTTTATATTAACCACAAAAGAAAATATTATTGGTCATGAAAATATGATAGCATATAAAACCCTATTTACAAAAACAATAATGCAAATTATACGATACTCCTTTTCCATGGAGCAGCGAGGATCAGTAGGCCTAGCCATACATTTATAAGTTAATATTCATCTTGCTGTATTTTGTATACAATAAGTAAACAAAGGTAATAAATAGTTTTTGTTTTATCACTCTGTATATACAAAAATGCAAAATTCTCTGTGGTAAAAGGAAAACCCCTCCAGATCCCCCCGAAAAGGCTGAGGCACAAAAAACAAGCGGACCAATGAAAGAACAATAATGATTTAAATTTCCTTTATGTAAGGATAATATATAACTAAGATAACAGATTAATATCAATATACTAGTTACTGAGAGACTGTCACCGCGGAGCATCATCTGTGCATTGACTGGTAGTGTCTGAGCGCCTGCGTCACCAACCGAATAGTTGCCAGATACCACTTGCTGAATTTAGCTATAGGCCTATGTCTGAAATATTAAGAGAACTGATACAACATTTTAGAACGTGGCTGAACGAAGCCAGTTTCGTATGTTGTCCTAAATAAAATTCTGTTCCATTTTACCAAGAAAAACAATCTAAGGGTTTGAGGCAATCAAAATTGATTGGATAATTTCGCGATATTCTCAATCCCAAGACTACACTGATATTCGATTTCATTCTAAATTTGAAATGATAATATTGAAAACAAAGAGAATGCTGTTTTAGTTCACCAAACATAACTCGCCCTTTCAAAGGTGCTCTACTATTTGCAGATGATATTTTTTTTATCAATTTGGTGAAGATGAATCATTTGATGTTGACAGAGTGTCGAGTCCTGTCAGTTAAATGAGAAGATTGAGAGGAAGCAGATTGGCTGCAAAAAAGAGGTTCAAATGACTATTAGATGAAACATGAAAAAATGTGGTCATTGTTACCCTCTCCTTGCCACTTGTTGTGTACACCTTTATAAAATAAAGAACAATGTATTAATGTTACCCTTTCCATGAAACTGTAGTTATAATCCTTGTAACTGAAAATAGGAAAAGGGTAATTACTTCTTCTTGACAATTATGGTGCAAATTTTTCTGAAAAAAAAAGCATGAAAAAGTGACAATTATTGTACAAAATCGTTTTGACAGAACACCTGAAAACTCAATCTTCAAAAATTATTGTTAGCTCTTCTTGACGATTGTTGCGGACATTTCTTTTACAAAAAAAAATCTAGTGATTAAGGAGTGATACTCCTCGAGGAAGGAAGAATTCTCGCCTGTTATTGCGGATTCACTGACGGCAAATGCATAGTATATGAAGCTTCACTTTCCACAGTTGCCTCCTTTGCACCAAATTCCCTTTCATCCGACATCAGAAGGAATGTATAAATAAGTTGTTAGTCTGTTGCATTCCAAAACCCCAACTAAGTTTTTCATAGGAGAAGCAAATTTCTGAGCTTCCCACCGGAATTTCCTGTAGTGGCGGTGTGTCAAGGGACGGACCCGGCATTTCAGGGGAAAACTTGTAGGGTTTCAGTTTGGTGAGCTGCGTTGTCGCATATTCGGATTTTCTTTTTTGTCAGGCTTACTTATACCAAGACACATTTCGAAAAGAATGAACATATGTTTGACATTCCCGTAAACTTAAACTTGAATTGCAAATGATTAATTGCAAATTAAAGTGACTCTACTCAGTCCGTGATATCTAATATATTCTTTGGAATTTGGTCTCTGTGGGCTTGTTCAATATGATTAGGGCTAATCTTCTGAATAACAATAATAATAATAATAATAATAATAATAATGATAATAATAATAATAATAATAATATAATAATAATATAATAATAATAATAATAATAATAATAATAATAATAATAATAATTAAGCAAGTTAATCTTATATATGATTTTTTTTTATCATCCGCTTCTCTGGCTCAGTGATGTTTCCAAGTAAACTGGCCAACATTCATATTGGGAATTTCTAAAAAATTATAAAAGATGATGAAGGTGATCTATTATCAAAACTGGATTCTGGTGTCATTCATGTATAATGGTATTAAACAGAACAGCATGTCAGGTCCAGGTGAAGCAGGGTCGTAATCAGTGCTGGTATTATTCCGTAGGCGTAGGTCAATTCCGGGGTCGTCTTGGTTTACAGTTGGTGTTGGTGCTGGTATAGCTGGTATAGCTGGTATTTACGTGACGTTTCGACCTCCTTGCAGGTCATCTACTTTGACGAAGTCGGTAGAAGGACTGTAGCAAGAGAGCTTTTGTTGTTGTTAGATTCAGTCAGCTCTTTCACCTAACACGGGCTCTTGCTTTTCAGCAGCCCATAACTGATCGTTGGTGTTGTATTCTTCTCTCAAATATACGATTCTGCACAATTTAACAACTGGGTCAGAAAATGAAAATAAGTAGTGGGAGATAAAGTGGTATAGAAGCAAGTCCCAGAAAGTAGGAGAACGTAGGAAGGAAAGGATAAATTTGAGCTTGAGAAAAAGGATTGAATCAAAATTCCCATCCTATGTGATGGAGTGTTGCTGCTGTGGTGATTGGGTGATATTTTTCTTATACTTGGAATGGCTGTATTGCCATTTAGATTTTTTCTTACTTGAGAGTGGCTCAGTTCCCAGAGGCGCTAGGATGTTGCTCTTCTCTGTACCGCTTGTGAAAGTATCAGGAGAGAGACAACAGAAGGGATTGGATTTATTAGGTGAGGCAGCTGCTATTCGAAATGAACGGCAGGTGCTTGGGTTTGAATGTTTGGATTAGGTGTGGTTGAATGCAGCCTTAGCAGTGTCTCTGTTAAATAGTTTTCCTGTTAGTTTGTTTAATAGAATGATGATCCAATCATGTGAGTGTTATGCAACTTTCTCTGATTGATGTGGGACCTTCTTGGTTAGCACTAGCTGCAATATTGGAGGAGGGAATGAGAAAAGGTGTGAGGAAGGGAGATAATCGCCTTTTTTTGGCAAGGTGAAAGGGGGTTTTGGATTAGAAGGAATGTACTCGACAGGCACTGTTTTACTTGGCACTGGCTTCTGTTTGACTTTCTTGTGCTGCTTTTATGTTCTGGGTGATAAAATGCTTGTGCAGTGCTGCTGCAAACAAATGTTTTGCTGCAATTTTTTTATCTTGGTCAACTCAGGTTCTTGGTTGGGTTCTGCAATGCGTCTTGATGGTCTTGGAGGTGGGGGAGGTGGAGGAATTCCTTTCATCTTTGCCACTTTCTTAAGTCTAACTTGCACCACTTGTTCCAAGCATGATGTTGAAGAGGAACAGTTTTTTGGGCACTTACTTTTCTACTCGTTCTCCTCTCTTGAAAGTATCAAGGCACCGTTTTGTAGGGTTTGGTTTGCTGTATATACCACATTTCTCTATATCTGTACAGTGGCTGGAGTGGTGTCCAAATCTATGGCACTTGTAGCATCGTAGTGGCTCTGGTGTGAAGGCTTCTGTGGGGATGTCCCCATATTCCAAGTCAAACTTGGTTGGGAATATCTCCTTGAAAGGTGGTAATGATTTTTCTTGTGGGAGTCCCCAACTTTCCAATGCAGTTTCTGTACGTCTAGATCATTCTGCAGCTGTAGTAATGGGGTCTAGAGGCAGACAGTCGGGTACTTGCATATAACTGCTCTCCTACCTCTCTCAGAAGGACCAAGTAATTGGAAGTTGGTGTTGGCTCATAGGAAGTTGGATGTTTCTCAAGTTTTTGGTGATGATGATCATATCATCAGCCAAACTAGGTTTCACTGATATGCTTAGGTGTGGATTCTGTTTCTCAAAATTTTGCTACTGCTGGATGAGACAGATAGTTTTTTTCTTGGGCCAGACACTTGATAGTTCATTTGATTAGGGTTGTTTTTTCTCAGTGCTTCCTTTTTTTAATTTGGACAACTGTCCATCCCTCAGCATTAAGTTCAGTTTCAGCAATAGAAGGGCATGGTGTTACTGGACTTCCATCGTTACAGGAGTTGTTGTGCTCCAACTGAAAGGCAGGAGGACCTGACGGCACAGAGTTTTCATCTGTTGATCATGGTGTTTCCTGTTGATGCGTCTTCTATATCGTGCATCTGCTCATGATGAAAAGTGGTATCGCCTTTGGGAATAGTTGCGGTTGACTGGGGTGATGAGTTGGTAATGACTCATAATAATCATGAAACAGCCAGCTTTGGATTCCATGATTGGGAGCAACGATGGTGATGACTCTATGTGGAACTGTCGAGGGTTGTTTGCTGCCCTCCGGGTGGTGGTAAGGAGAAGAAACATTTTCTGAGTAATATTTAAATTAGGTTTTTCCTTTCCTATATGGAGGGTATCCAGGAGGCCCAGACATCAGAGATCTGCTGTCTGGTCTATGATCTTGATATTAGGGGCAATATTATTTCTTTCTATTTGTTTTGGGATGGGCAGTCCTGTTTGTGATTAAATATGGCTCATTCTTGGGTGTGGCAGGAGATTTGCTTTGAAAAATGCATGGAGGTCATACTGAGTATTATCCCAAGGCATCCTTGGACCATGAGAGTTTATCGGTAGACTCCACTCATCCTCTTCAAGAGATCCTACAGGGGGACTGAAGGTTGTTCCTCATCACCAGGCTGCTCACCTTCTTCATTTTATAATATCTTACAAGATTATCTTTTTGTCTGGATTGGTTGGGCTGATGTTTTCCTTGATTATTTTGAGGGCTTGCTCATCCTTACTGTACCTGTCGTGGAAGTGCCCCTTGTAGCAAAGCTTGGTGGGCTCTGGACGTCGGGATGAGGTTCTTGGTGGTACCAGGCTTCCATATTCTTCCTTATTGAGTCATCAACAGCATGATTGGTGTGTTCATTGTCGACGAGGACTTGGGCCATGTGCTCCAACTCATTGTACGTCTCATTCCAGGAGAAGAAGCAGTGAGAGGGCCCTCCTGAAGAAGGCAACTGATGGTTGAATGCTTAAACCTCTCAGGGCATTGGCTCTCTCTGTTCATGCACATTCCCAGGTTTCATCAGCTTTGTGTACAACTTCATGCTAAATCGGGTATCTTGCTGGTCAACAAGGACGTCAAGAAAGGGGAGGTTGCGGTCTTGGCAACGGTCCATTGTGAATGTGGGGAAGCTGTGGTCATGATATGCACATTGCAGCTGCTCAACTTCATCCCCGGAGTCAGCGCAGATGAAGGTATCATCAATGTAGTGCACTTACATCCTTGGTTTCATAGAATTCTGTAAGACCCTCTGTTCCATGGCACCCATATAGAAACTGGTGAAGAGGACCCCAATAGGATATACCATCTCCACACTGTAGCTTTAGGTATACATGTGGTTACGGTGGTCAGCAAAAGGTGGCCTACTTGGTACAGATTTTTCAAGCAGATGTTCAAGGATGGAGTGTCAGGGTCCCTGTAAAACTCTGTCCAAGGTCATCTGTATGTTCTTGTCAACAGGCATGTTGGTAAACAGGGACTCCACATCCATTGAGCGATGGATCCCCGGGGGGCGGGGGGCGTTACTTGTAGGGCTTCTAAGAACTTGGCTGATGACTTCAACCTGTGGCCTATCCGGGACGTACAGAGTCAAGATGGTGTTGAGTGTCATAGCCAACAGGTATGTCAGGCCAGGGATCTGGGAGATTATGGGAAGAAGGGGGATCCCCAGCTTATGGATTTTAACATTCCCATAAATGTACCTTAAGTCATGGTCGCCTGTATGGATGGCAGGTGCAGAGTGTTCGAGACAGTGTTGAATGACCCAATAATCGGGTTAGCTTCTTCTCACTTGATGTCGTCAATAGGGTTGTTGGTGCTTCTGCAGAATTTTGTGGAGTCCTCCACGACCACAGCTGCCTCACGTTCACAACAGAACATTGCCAAGACAGCCACCTCCCCTTCCTTGACATCCTTGTTGACAGCAAGATACTCAATTCAGCATGAAGGTGTACCACAGACTGACAAACCTGGGAATGTGCATGAACGGGAAGAGCGATAGTCCTGAGATGTTTAAGTGCTACCACCTCAAGGCGTCTTAGTCAGGAAGGCCCTCTCACACTGCACATGCTCCTCCTGTAATGACACATATAGTGAAGACAATGGACACACCAAACTTGCTGTTGCTGAATTGACATGAAAGAATATGGAAGCCTCGTACACCAGGAACCTGATCCTGACCGTTTCAGAGCCTATCAAGCTTTTCTACAAAAAAGGGCACTTCCACCGGATGTACAATGGCGACGAGCAAGCCCTCAAAAACATCACGAGGAATGCATCAGCTCCAAACAATCCAGACGAAGTTCCTCGTTGTACGAGTCGCTTACGTACTCGACTACCAATCACAGGGTCCGAGACCGATTCCTGGCTATACCAACGCGAAATCAGAGGAATTTATATCTGGTGATATAAATTAATTTCTTGATGTGGTTCAGATCCCACAATAAGCTGTAGGTCCCGATGCTAAGTAACAAATTGGTTCCTGGGCACATAAAAAGACCTAATCCTTTGGGCCAGCCTTAGGAGAGATTTTAATCAGCCCAGTGGTCTGGTTTAAACTAAGATATGCACACCGATCCAAACAAAAAGATTAATCTTGCAATATATTATAAAACAAAAAAAGATGAGCAGCCTGATGATGAGGAACTAACGAGTGGCTCAAGAGTGCATGGGAAGAAGGACTGATAAAAGTAGATGAAGACCCAGAAATATACAGAGACAGGAGAATGACAAACAGAACAGAGGAATGGCACAACAAACCAATGCACAAACAGTATATGAGACAGACTAAAGAATTAGCCAGCGATGAAACATGGCAATGGCTACAGAGGGGAGAGCTCAAGAAGGAAACTGAGGGAATGATTATAGCGGCACAAGATCAGGCCCTAATAACCAGATATGTTCAAAGAACAATAGATGGAAATCTGGAAAAACTACAGGCTTAAGTAGCTCCATGACTCATGCAGAAGAGTGTGATCCTAGAAACGGTGCACATTGTAAAAAAAGTGATGGACTCCTAAGAAGGCAGGATGCAACCCGGAACCCGACACTATAAATACCACCCAGTCGAATTGGAGTACTGTGATAGACAAAAAAAATTAATAATATTGAGACGATTTTTTCAATATCGAGACTGATTATGTGTGAAGTCCGGCCATAGTAATATCAGTAATGGATATTAATTGGTATAAATAAAACACAATTCTTTAGTAAATATTATTGTGGGCCTTAAATCAATAATAATAATAATAATAGTAATATTCATTGGTCAGTTTCCGCCTCGGGGGTGTACGTTGTAAGGCCATACAACAGTAGATCCCCAAGCTGAAACTGATCAATTTAAATTCGACCCGCCCGAGGCAAAAAAACTAATAATAATAATAATAATAATAATAATAATAATAATAATAATAATAATAATAATAATAATAATAATAATAATAATAATAATAATAATAATAAAAATAGCCATGATACCCATGACAAAAGTACTACAGAAAATGGATTCCCGGGTACCAACTCAAGAAAAGAGGCAACAGAATCAACCATCTGATGTTCATGGACGACATCAAGCTGTATGGTAAGAGCATCAAGGAAATAGATACCCTAATCCAGACTGTAAGGATTGTATCTGGGGACATCAGGATGGAGTTTGGAATAGAAAAATGTTCCTTAGTCAACATTCAAAAAGGCAAAGTAACGAGAACTGAAGGGATAAAGCTACCAGATGGGAGCAACATCAAACACATAGATGAGACTGGATACAAATCCTGGGAATAATGGAGGAGGGGATGTAAAACACCAAGAGATGAAGGACACGATCAGAAAAGAATATATGCAGAGACTCAAGGCGATACTCAGTCAAAAACTCAACGCCGGAAATATGATAAAAGCCATAAACATGGGCAGTGCCAGTAATCAGATACAGTGCAGGAATAGTGGAATGGACGAAGGCAGAACTCCGCAGCATAGATCAGAAAACCAGGAAACATGACAATACTCAAAGCACTACACCCAAGAGCAAATACAGACAGGCTATACATAACACAAAAGGAAGGAGGGAGAGGACTACTAAGTATAGAGGACTGCGTCAACATCGAGAACAGAGCACTGGGGCAATATCTGAAAACCAGTGAAGACGAGTGGCTAAGAGTGCATGGGAAGAAGGACTAATAAAAGGAGACGAAGACCCACAAATATACAGAGCAGGAGAAGGACAGACAGAACAGACGACTGACACAACAAACCAATGCACGGACAATACATGAGACAGACTAAAGAACTACCCAGCGATGACACATGGTAATGGCTACAGAGGGGAGAGCTAAAGAAGGAAACTGAAGGAATGATAACAGCGGCACAAGATCAGGCCCTAAGAACCAGATATGCTCAAAGAACGATAGATGGAAATAACATCTCTCCCATATGTAAGAAGTGCAATACGAAAAATTAAACCATACACCACATAGCAAGCGAATGCCCGGCACTTGCACAGAACCAGTACAAAAAGAGCCATGATTCAGTGGCAAAAGCCCTCCACTGGACCCTCTGCAAGAAACATCAGCTACCTGCAGTAATAGTGGTACGAGCACCAACCTGAGGGAGTGATAGAAAATGATCAGGGAAAGATCCTCTGGACTATGGTATCAGAACTGATAGGGTGATACGTGCAAATAGACCAGATGTGATATTGATTGACAAAGTCAAGAAGAAAGTATCACTCACTGATGTTGCAATACCATGGGACACCAGAGTTGAAACGAGAGAGAGGTAAAAAATGGATAAGTATCAAGATCTGAAAATAGAAATAACAAGGATATGGGATATGGCAGTGGAAATCGTACCCATAATCATAGGAGCACTAGGAACGATCCCAAGATCCCTGAAAAGGAATCTAGAAAAACTAGATGCTGAAGTAGCTCCAGGACTCATGCAGAAGAGTGTGATTCTAGAACCGGCGCACATAGTAAGAAAAGTGATGGACTCCTAAGGAGGGCAGGATGCAACCTGGAACCCCACACTATAAATACCACCCAGTCGAATAATATAATGTTTTCCCAGAGTCTCTAACTTGGGTCGGCTTCAGGAATTTCTTGGTGGTTGTCTTCCCCTCTTAGTTGGCTGTATAGTCTTTTCTGGTTTGGTTTCCGAATAGTTGTTCTGTTGTATTCCCTTATTCCTGTTCATGTACCGTTGGATCTTATGTGCTTTTGGCCTTAAGCCTCTGTTTTACATTCTTCTGTATTGTTAGTCCCCTCTCTTGTACTTTGTATTTCTCGTTCAGTTCCTCCCTTGTTTTCTTGCTTCTTAGCCTTTTTTCTGCATCTCTTTTCAGTTTACTCAAGTCAGATCTCATCACTATGATTTGCTTTTCCAGGTGCCTTTTTCAAGGAGGTTGCTGTTTTGGTTTCTGTTGGGTTGGTTGTGCTGGTGGCGTTGGTGTTCGTGTAATTTGTTTTCCAGTGACATTTCCCTTCTCTTTCTGTTGGGGAGAGCAAGTTCTTTTTCTTTATGTTCCTTACTTGGTCGGCCAGCCTATGCTCTGTTGGGGGGTGTGATTCCTCTTATTGCCTGATGTTGACCAACCTTTCTTCTATATCCTCTCTCCGTCAGGTGCTTCTGATGTAGCATCTCCACATTTCCTTATTTTCCTTCTCTTGTCCATTTCTTTTCTTTGGTTTGCTTCTGTAGCTCCAATCTCAGGCTGTTGGTTACTGTCGTTGTGGTGGTCAGTAGCTGGGTGATGACCTCTAAGTACCTGACCGTCTTCCCCTTCAATTGGGTTGAATACCTGGCTGCCGGACAAAGCTCCTCTGTTGCCAGAGGTTCCATTTACTTAGTTAACATTTATTCCTCATTTCTTAACATCATTGCGAATTTTGCTTTTTAACCCATAGCTAGACCCATACCACATCGAATAGTACTCATTTACAGCTGAGTAGACTGAGGAAATTATGGTAAAGATCCTTTCCCAAGGAATCAATGCCGAGGAGAGCGGTCACCCATCCATCGACTGACCAGCCCCAATGTTGCTTGACCAGCCCCAATGTTGCTTAACCAGTCCATTGACGACCTAACCCACTCTGGCACGGCGCCACACTCTGGGAAAACATATGGAGCAATCCAGTATCACACAACAAACATGCAACATGGCTCCACGAAGTCAAGGAAGAAGAAACAGGGAGAATAAAACAAATATTCACAGAGATCACGACGGACACAGACACCAGGTCCCGATGAAGTCCATGGATACCGGCTCAAAACCTTCAAGGCTCTACACCCACGAATTGCAGAACAACTCCAGTATTGTATCTCAAATCACCATGCACCCAAATGAATGACCACAGGAAGAACATCCTTAGTACAAAAAAAAAGAGTAAGGGAAATATAGCCAATAACTGCAGGACTATCACCTGCCTACCAATAATGTGGAAGTTACTAACAGGTATCATCAGTGAAAGGCTATACAACTACCTAGAGGAGACAAACACAAACCCCAACCAACAGAAAGGTTGCAGAAGGAAGTGTAGGGGCACAAAAGACCAGCTCCTGATAGACAAAATAGTAATGAAGAACAGTAAGAGAAGGAAAACCAACCTAAGCATGGCATGGATAGACTATAAGAAAGCCTTCGACATGATACCACCCACATGGCTAATAGAATGCCCGAAAATATATGGGGCAGAGGAAAACACCATCAACTTCCTCAAAAATACAATGTGCAACTGGATTACAATGCTTACAACCTCTGAAATAAGACTAGCAAAGGTTAATATCAAGAGAGGGATCTTCCAGGGCGACTAACTGTCCCCACTACTCTTCGTAGTAGCCATGATTCCCATGACAAAAGTACTACAGAAGATGGATGCTGGGTACCAACTCAAGAAAGAGGCAACAGAATCAACCATCTAATGTTCATGGATGACAACAAGCTGTATGGTAAGAGCATCAAGGAAATAGATACCCTAATCCAGACTGTAAGGATTGTATCTGGGGACTCAGGATGGAGTTTTGGAATAGAAAATGCGCCTTAGTCAACATACAAAAAGGCAAAGTAACAAGAACTGAAGGAATAAAAGCTACCAGATGGGAGCAACATCAAACACATAGATGAGACTGGATACAAATACCTGAGAATAATGGAAGGAGGAGATATAAAACACCAAGAGATGAAGGACACGATCAGGAAAGAACATCTGGCAGAGAACTCAAGGCGATACTCAAGTCAAAACTTAACGCCGGAAAATATGATAAAAGCCATAAACACATGGGCAGTGCCAGTAATCAGATACAGCACAGGAAATAGTGGAATGGACGAAGGCAGAACTCCGCAGCATAGATCAGAAAAACCAGGAAAAACATATGACAATACACAAAGCCACTACACCCAAGAGCAAATACGGACAGACCAGACATAACGCGAAAGGAAGGAGGGAGAGGACTACTAAGTATAGAGGACTGCGTCAACATCGAGAACAGAGCACTGGGGCAATGTCTGAAAACCAGTGAGGACGAGTGGCTCAAGAGTGCATGGGAAGAAGGACTAATAAAAGTAGATGAAGACCCATAAAAATACAGAGACAGGAGAATGACATACAGAACAGAGGACTAGCACAACAACCAATGCACGGACAATACATGAGACAGACTAAAGAACTACCCAGCGATGACACATGGCAATGGCTACAGAGGAGAGAGCTAAAGAGGGAAACTGAAGGAATGATTACAGCGGCACAAGATCAGGCCCTAAGAACCAGATATGTTCAAAGAACGATAGACGGAAATAACATCTCTCCCATATGTAGGAAGTGCAATACGAAAAATTAAACCATAAACCACATAGCAAGCGAATGCCTGGCACTTGCACAGAACCAGTACAAAAAGAGCCATGATTCAGTGGCAAAAGTCCTCCACTGAAGCCTGTGCAAGAAACATCAGCTACCTTGCAGTAATAAGTGGTACGAGCACCAACCTGAGGGAGTGATAGAAAACGATCAGGCAAAGTTCCTCTGGGACTATGGTATCAGAACAGAAAGGGTGATACGTGCAAATAGACCAGACGTGACGTTGATTGACAAAGTCAAGAAGAAAGTATCACTCATTGATGTTGCAATACCATGGGACACCAGAGTTGAAGAGAAAGAGAGGAAAAAAATGGATAAGTATCAAGATCTGAAAATAGAAATAAGAAGGATATGGGATATGCCCAGTGGAAATTGTACTCATAATCATAGGAGCACTAGGAACGATCCCCAAGATCCCTGAAAAGGAATCTAGAAAAACTAGAGGCTGAAGTAGCACCAGGACTCCCATGCAGGAAGAGTTGTGATTTCTAGAAACGGCGCCACATAGTAAGAAAAGTGATGGACTCCTAAGGAGGCAGGATGCAACCCGGAACCCCACACTATAAATACCACCCAGTCGAATTGGAAGACTGTGATAGAGCAAAAAAAAAAAAAAAAAATAATAATAATAATAATAATTATTATTATTATAATTATTATTATTATTAATAATTAATAATAATAAAACTATTCATTTGAACAATCCCCACAGGGGCCATTTGACTTTGAAATTCAAGCTTCCAAAGAATTTGGTATTCATCAGGAAGAAGAAAGAGGAGTTAGAGGGAAATACAGAACAACTTATCATAAAACAAAAATAATAAATACTAATACATAAATAAATAAATAAATAAATAAATAAATAAATAAATAAATAAATAAAATAAATAAAATGATAAATTAAACAAATAGATAGCATTAGGGTAAAAATGCATTGCAACCTTCGCTTGAACTTCTAAATTTCCAAATGCACTACATAATAATAATAATAATAATAATAATAATAATAATAATAATAATAAAATAATAATAATAATAATAATATAATAATAATAATGATAATAATAATAATAATAAAAATAAAAATAATAATAATAATAATAATAATAATAATAATAATAATAATAATAATAATAATAATAATAATAATAATAATAATAATAATACACAATGATATACATGAACTAAAAAAAAACCCATAAAAGGTGACAGACCTCATGATACTAGCTAGAATATTTTCGTATAAACAAAAGTTGAAGGTCAATTCTTGAATGACCACGAAAATATAACCCTGATAAAATTTTTCCCTTCAGTGCGCTGTGTCCTGTTTCAACCTTCATAGGGGCAGCTCTTTTATTCTTTAGATATGAAGAGCTTGTCATTTATTTGGACTTTTCTTAGGAATCAATAAATACTTTGTTCTTTAAAGGGGGCACTAATGGGCAGACCTAAAAATCTCAAAAACCAAAATATAAATGCAAATCTTAAGACTGAGTTTAATGGAATCGCTGAACACCGACCTAATAATCTCAACAGCAAATGCAAATTTTAGGGCTAACTGAGTTTTACCTGATCGTCAATCATTCTCTTTATAATATTTGATTATTTGTAATAAACAATATTTCGTAAATAATAACTTGACTCTTTTTCAGGCAGGATATCAGTTTAACAACGATTTTTAACGGAAGCACTTTAACAATAAGTACAGCAATCCTGTGATCACAATAAATAAATCCTTTTTTTGGAGCGAAAACACTAAACCTTTCTCCTCTTCATTCTCCTCTCTCTCTCTCTCTCTCGCTCCTCTCTCTCTCTCTCTCCCTCTCTCTCTCTCCTCTTTTTTTTTTTCTCTCTTCACTCTTTTTTTTTTCTTTTTTTTTTTGATCCCGTGATAAAGACCCTATGATAAATCCTTTTCAACATGGAAAAATGATAAATACTATAATTTTTGTCTTAATTTTCAGGCGAAATATAGTTCAGAAATGC